>NW_027041419.1:0-110472 GCF_037179485.1 Ochlerotatus camptorhynchus
CTATCAAGAAATTTTCCATATAGGGGAAATGTTTTCTTCGGCAATACCTTAACCTATTATCGTCAGGGGGGTAAACAAAGTCCTAGAGCACTCAAATTTGGCCAATAGATGCTCTGAAACACAATGTATCCACATGTCAAAATTGAGCTTTCAAGGAAGTTGTTTACCCCCCTGACGATAATAGGTTAAGGTATTGCCGAAGCCAACATTTCCCCTAGCTGTCCTTTTATTTGAAAAAAAAAGCTGTTACTACCACAATTCAAAAAAATTCAGAATTCTTGACTGTTGGCTCATCGATAATGAAGATAGAAGATAGAGCTACTAATATTGCTCAAACGTTTTAAAGTCTGTCAATCAAGTCAAGCTAAATATACCAATTAATCATTGAATTGTTGATCAACCAACAGTCAAGATTTCGGAAATCTATTTATCTTCAATAATTACAACAAAAAAACATGAAAGCTCCACAATCGCGAACAGTTTTAGCACAAATGAAGTGACAGACTGGAAAACTGGAAAACTGTGGTGACGAACCTGATTTTCAGTGTACCACATGGCAACACCACTACTGGAATGTACTAGCATTTTCAAAAAATGTACTAGAATGTTTTGGTTCTATCTCTTTTACTCTTCTCATAACTGAAATGCATAAAAAAAATTACAAAATGATACAATCTTTGCACACTGTCAATGATCATTGCACACAAAATCAACTTTGTTCAAATCAAAACAAAAATACTAGCCCATCTGGTGGCTGATGGCACAAGCTTCTTAGAAAAACTTTTACAGCGAACATTATTTTAATTGATTTCTTCGCCAGTTAGTCGTCTGTCACTTCGTTTGTGGTTTTAGTTTGTGATATATGTACTTTTAATCAATCTGAACAACTCCGTTATGCTAAACGTACAAAAAGATAAATGAAATCAATTTATACGGAATAGTAAAAATACCAAGCCAAAACAACTGTGCCAATGTAGGCGGTTATACTAAAATGAATAATAAGTTAGATTTTACAAACTTCAATGTTAATTACGTGTTGCATCTAAAACTTGACATCTTGGAAAAAAAGATTGATGATGCAGATTTCAAAATGCTGCACGGTGTAATTCAAAAATTCTTCTATTTTTCAAATATTTTTTTTATTTTTTTTATTCTACAGGGAGAAAACGCAAGAACTACTCAATAAACGAATTAAAATTAATTTTTACAGATTTTCTAAATATTGGACGAAAGTTATTCAAATAGGTAGATTTTGACAAAATTAATTTAAACTACTTCATTTGAAGACGGCATCTCCCGTGAGCAAGGTCACCGTAACGATTGTATTTATAGGAGTTCATAATACTGAATTGAAAGTTTGTAACATTGTCTTCATATATCATATTTGAAATTAAAATTAAACCACAAACGAAGTGACAGCTCCGTCTTTGATGACGAACTAGCAAAAACTTTGATAACGAAATTGCGATTGCATTTTTTCAGTGTACCACATGGAAACACTACTACTGGATTGTACTAGCATATTCACCAAATGTACTAGAATGTTTTGGTTCTATCTCTTTCACTCTACTCAAAACTGAAATGCATAAAAAATGACAAAATGATACACTATTTGCACACTGTCAAAGATTATTGCACACAAAATCAACTTTGTTCAAATCAAAACAAAAATACTAGCCCATCTGGTGGCTGATGGCACAAGCTTCTAAGAAAATTCTATTGGCAAATCAAAGTTGGCACTTGTGGAGAATAGAAGAACTATGAGAGTGATGATGGTTTCAAAATTTTCCACTGTGAGGTATACGAGTGCAATCTTAAAATGCTTTTATTTTGCAAATGGAGCATTTTATTTAAATCTGGTTGCTGCTACAGTTGTAGAAAAGCTGAAATCTATGTCTACACATAAAAATCTGAAAAGAAATTATTTTTTCTTTATTATATGTCTATTAAGTAGTCCTTAAGTTTTCTACTAGCGTAGCATTAACCAGATTTAAATAAAATGCTCCATTTGCAAAATAAAAGCATTTTAAGATTGCATTCGTATACCTCACCGTGTAAAATTTTGAAACCATCATCACTCTCATAGTTCTTCTATTCTCCACGAGTGCCAACTTTGATTTGTCAATTACAGAGAACCACATTATTTTAATTGAATTCTTCGCCAGTTAATCGGCTGTCACTTCGTTTGTGATTAAACCCTATCAAAAAAATGTTAGATTTTTTTAAATGTCAGTTGACAAAGAAGAGATTGACAAATCAAAGTTGGCACTCGTGGAGAATAGAAAAACTATGAAAGTGATGATGATTTTCAAATCTTCTACGGGGAGGCAATCTTAAAATGCTTTTATTTTGAAAATGGAGCATTTTATTAAAATTTGGTTGCTGTTACAGTGCACAGTGGTCCAGAATGCAGATTTAGGTGGAATGATATGTTTTGAGCCTGAAATTGAAACTTTAGACTAAAAGTCTCTTCTACAAAGTTGTTCCTTATTGGCAAATCAAAGTTGGCACTCGTGGAGAATAGAAGAACTTTGAAAGTGATGATGGTTTCAAAATTTTCCACGGGGAGGCATACGAATGCAATCTTAAAATGCTTTTATTTTGCAAATGGAGCATTTTATATAATTCTGGTTGCTGCTACAGTGGTAGAAAAGCTGAAATCTATGCATACACCTAAAAATCTGAAAATAAATTATTTTTTCTATATTATATGTCTATTGAGAAGTCCTTAAGTTTTCTACTAACGTAGCATCAACCAGATTAAAATAAAATGCTTCATTTGCAAAATAAAAGCATTTTAAGATTGCACTCGTATACCTCACCGTGTAAAATTTTGAAATCATCATCACACTCATAGTTCTTCTATTCTCCACGAGTGCCAACTTTGATTTGCCAATAGGAACCCGAATATAGTAATAATTTCGTGTTTCTCCGCATCACTCAGGTAGATGCGGAGAAACACGAAATGGTTGTCAAAAAGAATCCAACTAGTACTGTCAAAAAGAAACGATCGAGAGCTGTTATAAGTGTTAAAGCCGACGCACAATGGATAAGTTTTCAGTTTTTTTTTGACAGTTAGCCCATGCATTATCTAACCCGGAAACTTATGCATTGTTCGCCAGCCTTTACTGTTTTTTTACAATCTCCGTCGGCAGAGAAAGTATTGTGGTCAATGTTAAAAATATTGTCATTTAATTCAACGAAAAAAGTTTTTATTTTCAATACTCTTTGGTCAATAAAAAAATATTCACACCTTGGTATTAACAGTACATAATATTTATTGATCACATTCAAATAAACATGCTTCGACTATCGTGTTTAGTTTTTCGCATTTTCCATACTTTTTCCGTGTTTAATCTGTGTTGTATCAACGATTTTATAAGAAAGTTCTTCAATTCGTGACAGTTTGGTAACATTACTGGGAAAAGAAACAGAATGCATGTATGTTGAAAACTCTTTCCCTGAATTTTCAATGCCATCCTCTCTCAGCTGTGTATAACAGTAGTCCAACGTCGCATAGTAATAGAAAATTTGTTCTGAAGGATAATCAAGTAGACTGTATGTTGATTTTTGTAGCAAAATAGTATATCGGCTGATTTCCAAATCAAAAGGAACTCGGGTTGTGCACATTGAAAGACATTATTAGTGGTTAATGAATTATTAGTGGTTAATTAATACAGTAGTATATTTCTACAATGGTGGAACATTGCATTTAGATTGGCACGATCTTGCGATGCAATAATAACATTTTCATAAGCAATAGGCGAATCCAGTAGAAACTAAGCGATCGTTTCAGCCTCTGGTAGTGAATAGGGAAACCATCAAAAGAGTGATGAGAGTGGAAATGTTCACCGTGAAGCATTGGCAAATCAAAGTTGGCACTCGTTGTGAATAGAAGAACTATAACAGTGATGATGGTTTCAAAATTTTCCACGGGGAAGTAGGTATACGAGTGCAATCTTAAAATGCTTTTATTTTGCAAATGGAGCATTTTATTTAAATCTGGTTGCTGCTACAGTGGTAGAAAATCTGAAATCTATGTATACACCTATAAATCTGAAAAGAAATTATTTTTTTTTCTAAATTATATGTCCATTGAGTAGTCCTTATGTTTTCTACTAACGTAGCATTAATCATATTTAAATAAAACGCTCCATTTGCAAAATAAAAGCATTTTAAGATTGCACTCGTATACCTCACCGTGTAAAATTATGAAACCATCATCACACTCATAGTTCTTCTATTCTCCACGAGTGCCAACTTTGATTTGCCTATAGGAAGAGAACAATATTTTCACCTTTCCTGATTAATTTATCCACCGCAGGTGCTTGAAATCATCATCCACGTGAAATATTTTGTTTTCTGTATCGGGTTCCATATATTTTTGATGAGAAAAATTAAGATTTATATAATTGTACCAGCGGTGATGATCTTCTGGATTTTATTGTGTGGTTATTTCAGCTATAAATCAGTTCAGATCTGTAGATAATCGAAAAATAAGACCACTCCCGATGGAAGTTTGTAAGTTGTGCAATAAAATGTACATTATTTTGCGTTTTTAAAATCGTCATTATGATGTAAATAAATGGATTGGATGACATTTCCTCTAAAAATCGGCTAGCGCACTCTACATTGATGGTGCGTGAAAAGAGCCTATTGAATCGACTAAAGAGAAATCATAGCACTCAAAAGTAAACAATACAACGAACACAGAAAAAAAAGTTGTTGAATATTACATCCAAACTGCTGCAACCAGGTCAATCCATCGGTTGTGTAATATAACCACAAACGAAGTGACAGACGGAGCGGCTCGAAAACTTTGGTGACTAACCTGCTATTGCAATTTTTCAGTGTACCACATGGCAACACCACTACTACTGGATTGTACCACATGGCAACACTACTACTGGATTGTACTAGTATTTTCACCAAATGTATTAGAATGTTTTGGTTCTATCTCTTTCACACTACTCAAAACTGAAAAGCATAAAAAAATGACAAAATGATACACTCTTTGCACACTGTCAAAGAATCATTGTACACAAAATCAACTTTGTTCAAATCAAAACAAAAAAACTAACCCATCTGGTGGATGATGGCACAAGCTTCCAAGAAAATTCTATTACAGTGAACCACATTATTTTAATGGATTTCTTCGCCAGTTAGTCGTCTGTCACTTCGTTTGTAATATAACGTTGTACGATGTACATCAATTTTGCGAACAAAATATATCCATTGATGTAATATTGTATCTGCTTTTTGCTATTACATCATTATTTCATACATCAGCTTGAATTGCATTGATCGATATTACATTTTTTTTTGCTGTGAACGAACGAACTTGAACAAACTGCTGAAGGAAGCATGTAAACAAGCTTTATAAGTGTCATGTGAGTAGGTGCACTCCCAACACCATGTACAATGTACACGTTATTTATGGAGCAAAGGATGAACTTTTGACAGCATGTATATGTAATTTGAGAGCAGTGCATTAGTAAAACAATTTGTGACATAGGAAAATTTTCAAGTTGGTCTCCTGCTGACTTGCAAAATAAAATAATTGACTGCAATACCCAGGTTTCTATCAAGCTAGCAGAGACGAACCAGCCAACGGCTGAAAGTCTCTATAATAAAGAAATCAATCAATCTATCAAGCTTGTAAGGTGATCGGTAATCAAAAATTACCACAAATTATTAAAATAATTAGTGAATTTTGAATTACTCCGGAATTTCAATTCAAAAATTATTGTGGGTAATTTATGAGTTATTTCAGTAATTCTACTACTTTGAAAATCATTTTGTAATTTTAAAGATAATTAAACAGCAATTTCAGTAATTCCATAGATATTTTTACTTTGGAATTATTATACCCTTTATTGGCGAATCAATTTCTAATTCCGTATCGAGCGCTGAGCCAGTTAACAGCGTCCTGGTCTGTCGTATACTCGTTTTTTTACCGCGTTTCCATCCTCGAAAAAAAATAATTATAACGACGAAATTACAATAATATTTACTGTTGAATTTCGAGTACATTAAAATTATTGTACAGGAGAAAAAATAAATTTCGATTTTTAACGATACAATGTTCAAACAACGAAAATTAGTGTGATGAGATCAAATTTGTTCGAGAAAACTTACTTTTTTTTTATTGTTGAGATGCTTAACAACCCCCTTTTTAACTGTAAATTTCTCAAATACCATGATTTTCATTGTTATGAACCA
This sequence comes from Ochlerotatus camptorhynchus, assembly GCF_037179485.1. Lineage (NCBI taxonomy): Eukaryota > Metazoa > Arthropoda > Insecta > Diptera > Culicidae > Ochlerotatus > Ochlerotatus camptorhynchus. The sequence goes on from NW_027041419.1 coordinate 6,223, forward strand.
TGAACCATGATTTTATGGTAATGCACAAAAATGTCCAATGTTTTGACAGTAAATATTATGGTTACAATGACAATGAAAATTATTATGTTTTTATTGGATTTTTTTTTCGGGTCGCTCTCGTGTTAAAAAAAAAGTGTTCAAATGAATCGCGCACGGTTTTTGGAAGCAGCTATCGTAAGCTGAGTCTTACGTTCACCTTTACCCCAGTGATTGATCATCGTCAAATCATCACCATCATCATCGTATCATCTCCGTCAATAGCCGCATCGTAGCAGCAGCAAACGGAATACCTAGCTGCACCGGCTGATAGGTTGTTTACACAACCGGCATAAGTATTGGCAAATCAAAGTTGGCACTCGTGGAGAATAGAAGAACTATAACAGTGATGATGGTTTCAAAATTTTCCACGGGGAAGTATACGAATGCAATCTTAAAATGCTTTTATTTTGCAAATGGAACATTTTATTTAAATCTGGTTGCTGCTACAGTGGTAGAAAAGCTCAAATCTATGTGTACACCTAAAAATCTGAAAAGAAATTAATTTTTCTGTATTATTTGTCTATTGAGTAGTCCTTAAGTTTTCTACTAACATAGCATCAACCAGATTTAAATAAAATGCTCCATTTGCAAAATAATAATCATTTTAAGATTGCACTCGTATACCTCACCGTGTAAAATTTTGAAACCATCATCACTCTCATAGTTCTTCTATTCTCCACGAGTGGCAACTTTGATTTGCCAATTAGACAATACATTTTGCAAGTCCATTGCCTCCCTTGTTTTGCTTGGCGCGTGGCTCTGTCTCTCACCCCTGGTAAGGGAGTATGGTTCATAGTGAGACAACTTGGTAAAACTAGATATATCAGTGCTAACATTTGAAAACGGCACAAAAGCCATTTGTAAACAAATGGTTTGTGGGCCCTTTACTCACTACTTGAAGTACACCCACGCGACACAACAGCAACATCGGGTAGGGGAAATTTTCCCCTTCCTGACGATGCTGTTGGTTTGCGTGGGCGTTCTTCGGGTAGCGAGCAAAGGGCCCACAAACGATTTGTTTACAAATGGCTTTTGCGCCGTTTTCAAATGTTAGCACTGATATGTTTTTTTTTTCTCGATTTTTTTTTCTCCTTAATTTGCTTGTAATTGTGCAAAAATTTAATTAATAGTATTTAAAATTAATCAATCTGAGAAGCTTTTTATTTTTCCTTCTTAAGCGGTTGCGCACCGCTTTTGCGCAACACTTATGGCATCTTCCGATGCCAACGTTGCGCGAACCAGGTAAATATTACCAACCACTTTCGAAAGGACCATGGGTTGTATTTTTTCGGCCTAAAAATAAACCTTTGAAAACTCTCGACATTTCGAGAGACTTGCTGCGTTAGTATCCGGGAATCTTGGTACATAAGGAGAAATTCAACAAACTGCGTGTAGAAGCACCGAATTATGATGTAGCAAATAAAATTGCTGATCACGAGTTGTTTAGTGTTGAGTACAACAACTACATCCCTTCTCGAGATGTAGGAATAGAAGGCGTGGTCTCCGACGCGAGTCTGTCTGTCGAGGATTTGAAACGTGCCTCGGGTTGTTTTAAAAACAGAAAAGTTATAAGCGAGCTTGTAAAGATGCTGGATGTTAGGCAACTGCACTCAGTATCTTTGCAAGATGGCAAGAAAGTTTATCAGCATTCAGACTCGTTTCGGGTTTCGGGATATTTTGGCTAGACGTGATCTGGAGTTTATGAAACTCATATATGTTTACTTTATGAATATTAACCTTAGATTGTAAGTTTGATTAACCTTGTGTTTAGTTTGTATTTTGTACGTGTGGGTTTTTTTTTTATGTTTGTTTTCAAGATGAATAGAAATAAGTTCATGTTTTAGGATTAATTAAACATTTGTATCGTAAACCACATTTCAAACCTCCTTCTCCCTTTTCCCATCCAAAAAAAATTGTAAATCTCCACTAACCTCGAGACAACCGCGAGTATCCGGTCCAGCTCCTTAAACTTTAAATATAAGACATCAATAATGTATAACGAAAATGATAACTCGGCTCTGTAAAGTTTATTCGATTGAGCCTGTACAAATAAAGTAATTAATAAAAAAAGACTCGTTTCGGGTGACTTTCGCTAGTTCAGTTCTCCCAAACTTTGTCACAGTTGATGGTGCTTTTTTTCCGGTGCGGTTGTTTGTACAGAGAGTTTATAATTGTACCAACTGCAAAAGGCTGGGACACTCGGCCAGTTATTGCGGCAGCAAAACTCGTTGTGGCAAATGTGGTGAAAACCACAAAGAGGATTTTTGCCACAAAGAATCAGTAAAATGCGCGTACTGTGGCGAGAATCCTCACCCCTTGCAGGAGTGCCCGATGAACAAGCAGCACTCCGATAAAGTGCAGCGTTCAATCTCAGGACGCTCCAAGCAGACATATGCTCAAATGGTGAAGGCTGCATCAGCCGTCCAAGATGCAAACCAATTTTCGATTTTGTCAGCTGAAGAATCGGACTCTGACTCATCCGATGAAGGTGATTCTACGGTGGTACACGCATCTTCAAAAATGGACGGATCCTCCAAAAGAAAATGCCCCTCCCCGAAAGTGCACCGTAAGAAAACTAAAGTCACCTCCAGACGATTGCCAAATTCCCAGGGTAATGGGGATGAAAAAACAAAACCGAAGGCTCCTGTTGATCCAATCCCTGGATGCAGCAGGATTTTTCCACCATTGCCCAAAACAGATAAGAAAAACAATACAGCTACTCCTCAAACTTCTCAAAAGAAATCCAAGCTTTTTCGGACATAGTGGAATTCATATTAAATATGTTGAACAAACAACCCCCTCTTAGAAGCTTAATTTCTGCCTTGTTGGAATAGAATCATATCTTAAGCAATTGACTGTTTCATGGCCCCTCCGTGCATCAATAATACCTTTCGATGGATAATTCATCGAACGAGGTTGAAGATATGATCACTGTGCTACAGTGGAACTGCCGTAGTCTAGTGCCTAAACTAGACTCGTTCAAATTTTTACTTCACAATTCTGATTGTGATATATTTGCTCTCTATGAAACATGGCTTTCTTCCGATAAAGAACTCAACTTCCACGATTTTAATATTATATGCCTGGATAGAGACGATTCTTATGGAGGAGTACTTTTAGGGATCAAAAAGTGCTACCTTTTCTACAAAATTTCGCTTCCTGCTCCATCAGGCGTCGAAATCGTCGCTTGCCAAATAAATGTGAAGAGCAAAGACCTTTGCATAGCTTCAGTTTATGTTCCACCAAGAACCTTCATTAGCCGTAGTCAACTATGGAATCTAGTTTCGATTCTTCCATCCCCAGTATTAATCCTGGGTGATATGAACTCCCATGGTACTAGGCTGGGCGATCTATATGATGACAATAGAGCGGCTATTTTTTACGATTTATGCGACGATTTCAACTTGACTATTTTGAACACTGGGGAAGCGGCAAAATCTCTGGCGCGAGAAAGCTGACTCGACCTATCTTTGTGTTCAAGATCGCTATCATTGAAAAGTTATCTGTAACGGAACCATCTGGTAGCTGGGTGAGTTCCGTATCACCCAAGACCTGTCAGCGAAAACGTCAGGGACAGTACAACGGGTGACGTGGCTCCAAAACGTCACAGGCAGTATAAAAATCGTTTAACACAGAAGAAACACAAACGTGGAAAAACGAATAAACACATGGAAAATTAAAGTTAAATTCTTAAAAGTAAAGCTCAATTATATTCTAATCAGGCTAATAAGATAAATTTACGATCCAGTGAAAGCAAAGTGACAAGGTAAATTATTGTTTATCTTACTTTCTATACAAAATACTCATCCTAAATTTTATATAGGTGGCAATTACTTCAGCTTTGCATTGGGTGACGTTTTGCCTAAAATTAGAAACTTAATGGTAAGTACATATGATATAATGTGAATTCAAAATGCTAAACTATCTATTTAAACTATTATCACAGCTTGTTACTAGTACGGAATTAAATAATTTCCAAATTAGGAAGATAGTCTCGGGTTAGATTAGAGGAGAACACGCAATCGTAAGATGAATTTATGTGAACTCGATCAACATTATAATTTACGTATTGAATATATTACAGGATTGAAGCTGGGTACAACCTGCTATCGGGACGCGTTTCTCTCCCAATCCGAAACAAACTTCAAAGGATTTCTTTTTGGATCAAGTCGTTCGAAAGAAAGATGGACGGCAAACATTGCGTCAAGTCATTTTAGATGCGCGGGAGTGACAGACTCCATAGCCGAAGTTGATCGCAGTTGGAGATGCAATCAGTGCCGTGAGGAGGATTCTGTGTTGCAGTCCCAAGTGTCAACTGGTCGTTCGATGTCAAGCAAACGCTCATCTAGGGTAGATCTCAATCTGAGAATGCTAGAAGAGCAGAAATCCATGCGGACAAGAAGGATCCTGGAAGAAGAAGCAGCTCAGGCAGCTGCGAGGATGAGAATCGCTGAGGAAGAGGAAAACTTTCTGAAGCAAAAGTATGCTTTGCTCCTGGCAGAAGCGGACAATGCAGAGGATGGTGCCAGAAGGAGATCCAGGCTGAGCAGTCGAGCCAGTCGCGAGAAGGTACGGTCATGGCTTAGCGGCAGGAAGTGGGTGCATCACAACAAGTGACAGTAGCACCATCCAGCAGCATGCCGCCATCGATCGTAACTTCAGAAGCAGCTAAACAGTCGGTGATTCCAGAATCTATTCCTATGGCAGAGTCAACCATAAAATCCTCAACGTTTATCCCGACGAATGCAGATAGCATTCCTGCAATAGTAGCTACTAGTGCAGCGTCAACTTCCACACCGAATTCTGAAGAGGATTTCGGAAAAACAGGCTGTGGGACGGACGTTTGCCCTGTAGCCTTATCAACGGGTAATTTCGTATCTCGCACTGAAATAGCAATCCAACAACCGCCGGTAAGTACATCGCGGTTTCTCTGATGGGATTCCTCGTTCAGAATTAATACTTTAAACGCGATGGATGCTACTACGGGAATTATCATAGGGATAGAGCACATCCGACTTCTAACTTCGTTGCGAGTATGTGAGGGTAAGGAAAACGAACCGGTGGCGACAAAGATGCGCCTTGGCTGGTGCGTTTTTGGAAAGAACTCCGATAACGGTACCGTGCTGGAACAGCTGAACCTACACCTTGTGAGCGATCTGGGAAATCGGGAGCTACACGAATGAATGAAACAATACTTTGCTGTCGAGGAATCAAGTGTGACAGTCAAGCCAGAAGCCGAAGAAGACAAACGTGCCCGTGAAATCATGGAAGCAACTACAAGACGAGTGAACGGGTCGTTTGAAACAGGGTTGTTATGGAAGCATGACCATTTTCCCTTCCCGGACAGCTACCCCATGGCAGTACGACGAATGAGGGCGTTAAATACGCGGTTAAGCAGAGATCCAGTACTCGAATCTAAAGTGAAGGAGACAATTGCACAGTACGAAGCGAAAGGATATACACACCGGATCACTTCGGAGGAACTCCAGTCAACGGACCCGAGCAAGGTTTGGTACTTGCCACTGGGCGTGGTGCAGAATCCGAAGAAACCGGACAAAATTCGGCTAATATGGGATGCAAAAGCACGAGTAGGAGGAGTGTCATTCAACGACATGTTGATGAAGGAGCCAGATCTATTAGTTGCACTGTTGTCAGTACTACTACGCTTCAGGCAAAGGAATATTGTGGTGGTTGGTGATATAAGGAAGATGTTCCATCAGATTCTTATGCGCTACTTGGATAAACAATCGCAGAGGTTCATTTTTCAGCTATTTCCAGATTCTCCCCCTCAAATCTACGTAATGGACGTGGCCACATTCGGCGCAACAGTTCACAGTTCATTAAGAACAAAAACGCAGCCGAGTTCGCCGTAAGCTTTCCCAGGGCGGTGAAGGCAATAATAGAAAATCACTACGTGGATGATTTCCTGGACAGCGTAGATTCGGAAGCAGAGGCTGTGCAGCTCGTCAACGAGGTTAAGTACGTGCACTCACAAGCGGGATTCGAGATTAAAAACTTCTGCTCTAGTTCCGCTGATGTTCTGGCTGAGATCGGAGAACAAAAAGCGCCAGTGATGGTATCCATGAATCTGGAAAAATCCTTGGAAACGGAGCGAGTGTTGGGGATGGAAGACATCTTCACGTTTGACCTGAGCACCATGAAGGACGAGGTCAGAGTGCTGATTGAAAGATCAGCTACACCAACCAAACGACAAGTCCTGAAGACCATAATGTCAGAGTTGGTTAGAAATGCTAACATGAAGCTTTTAGTGTGATGATTTATTAGCTAGAGAATGATCTTTAGAAGAGGGTAGGTGGATAGTTCCGTTAGGGTACGGCAGTATGAAAATTGAATAGAAGTTGAAAATGAGCGTACTGCCGTACTCTAACGGAACTATCCACCTACCCTCTTCTAAAGATCACGGTGCCGAATCAATACATACGCTTCCACCATTGGAAGAATATTGTTTCTTCGCCGATTTGATTTACAAAAGCTCACAGGATGCACAAAAAAAGAAAAGTTCCTAGTCCGCCCTTCAAAAGGAGACCAGCCACATCAGGATGGGACGAAGAATGCACAAAATTGTATGTAGAAAAATATGATGCTTTCAAAGCTTTTCGTAGACACAAAACCTCCACATACTTCGGAATATTCAAAGCTTGAGACAAACCTGAAACAATTAATCAAAGCAAAAAACACGGTTATTGGCGCAATTTCGTCGAGGGACTCTCACGAGAAACCTCAATGAACACCTTGTGGAGGGTGGCTCGTAACATGCGTAACCGCTCATCTTCTAATGAGAGTGAAGAATACTCCAACCGATGGATATTCGATTTCGCTAAAAAGGTCTGTCCGGACTCAGTTCCAGCACAACACATTCTTCGAGAAGCGTCACCGAGTGGCAGCTCGCTGGATAACCCATTCACAATGCTGGAATTCTCTATGGCTCTTCTTTCATCGAACAACTCCTCACCGGGAAGCGATATGATTAAATTCAATCTTCTGAAAAATCTCCCAAATATCGCTAAAAGACGCTTGCTACACTTATTCAATTCCTTACTAGAAGGAACAAACGATTGTCTAGGGCTGCTTTCCACAGATATTCAACTGGCCTTTGCGCACAAGGAGCAATTGGTTTCAGTATTCTTGGACATTAAGGGGGCTTTTGATTCAGTTTCCATTGAAATTCTGTCAGACAATCTGCACAGATGTGGACTTTCTGGAATTTTAAATAATTTCTTGCATAATTTGTTGTCAGAAAAGCCAATGCACTTTTCCCTTGGACGACAAATGACAACTTCCAGAATTAGCTACATGGGTCTGCCCCAAGGCTCATGTCTCAGCCCTCTTCTTTAAAACTTTTATGTCAAAGATATCGACAACTGTTTGGCAGAACAATGTACGCTAAGACAACTTGCAGATGACGGTGTGTTTCCGTAAGAGGTCCACATGCCGTGGACTTTCAAGGACCATTGCAAAGTCCTAAGATAACTTATCTTCTTGGGCTAGGAATCTAGGGATCGAATTCTCGTCGCAGAAAACTGAACTGGTAGTGTTTACTCAAAAGCGGTACCCAGCCCAAATGCATCTTAATCTTTTGGGCAGAAACATTACTCAATCATTGTCTTTCAAGTACCTTGGGGTCTGGTTTAATTCAAAGTGCACTTGGAATACCCATATTACGTATTCGAAGCAAAAATGTCAGCAGAGGATCAACTTTCTCCGTTCAATTTGTGGCACATGGTGGGGTGCTCATCCGGGAGACCTCATAACGCTTTATAAAACAACTATTCTCTCTGTTCTAGAGTACGGCTCTTTCTGCTTTCTCTCGGCAAGAAAATGTCACCTAATAAAATTGGAACGAATTCAATCTCGTTGTCTGCGTATTGCTCTCGGCTATATGCACTCAACGCATAACATGAGTCTCGAAGTTCTGGTAGGAGTAACACCCCTCCAGAACCGTTTCTAGGAGCTTTCTCTAAGAATACTAATCAAATGCGGAGTGACGAACACACTTATAATTGAAAATTTTGAAGAAATTCTTGGGCTGAACACACAATCTCGATTTATGAGAATCTACCACCACTACATATCGTCAGATATGTGTCTTCTTTGTTACACTCCAGACCGTGCTCACTTCACTAATCGCAGTTCCTCAATTGAATATGATCTGACCATGAAACAAGCAACTAATGGGATTCCCGATCAACTTCGACCTATTATTATCCCGCGTATTTTACTGAAAAGTACCAACACGTCAATTGTGTGAATAGATATTTTACAGACGGTGTTACTGCTTTTTTTACTTTCCCTTGGTCCAAACGTGGAAGGGAACGCTCCCAGGGTCGTTTTATGTTTACTCTCTCTGACACTGTACCTTCTAGCATAAAGAAGAATCATGAACAACATGAACGCTAAAAGGTTCATCAGGGTTGAATCCAACTAGGTACATTATACCCCGTTCACATTACAGCGTATATCACGTGATATACGCTGTCTTGCAATGAGCACTCATACATCTAGTTTTCACTGGAAATCCTATGTATGAATGCTCATTGCAGGACGTTACGTGATATAGGCTGTAATGTGAACGGGGTATTAGTTTCACCAAATCTAACCTCGGAAAGATTTCAGAAAGCGAGGGGTGCGAAATTCCAGCATTGGGTGAATTTTCATCGTCGAAACACGAATAACTCAGAAATGTGCGAAATTCTAGAAACACCTACTTTTTCACAAATCAAAAAAAGCCGTAAGCTGTAATTTAGAAATCATGCCTCGATAATTGAAGGTTTATTTTAATTGTTTACCTTACATAAAAAATCCTACGTGATCACGTGTTTTATCTGTTTCCTTGTATAGTAACATCCCTGATCCTATCCTTCGAAAATGTACCCTTCTAACCTCAAGTAAGCCGCGAGTAATCGGCCCAACTCCTACTAGACATAGAATTAAGTGAATTTTGTTACACACAGTGAACAATGAATTATCGGCTCCGTAAAGCTAACGTGATTGAGCCTTCCAAATAAACGAACTAGATAAAAAAAATTGTATAGTAACATGTCAACTAGCTTATGTGTTTTGTCTTCGTACTTTTCTGTTCTTGCATGCGAATTTGTGTTTTTTTAAATAATCAAAACAGCGCGACTTACGGTTTTGGTGGTGGAGATGATGGTGACTTACGGTGGTGGTACCGACTATCGGTGATGGTGGCTTATGGTTTCGGTGGTAATGGTGATTTACGGTGGTGGTACCGACTATCGGTGATGGTGGCTTACGGTTTCGGTGGTGATGGTGATGGGGGCTTCCGGTGATGGTGGCTTCCGGTGATGGTGGCTTCTGGTGATGGTGGCTTTCGGTGATGGTGGCTTTCGGTGATGGTGACTTTCGGTGGCTTTTGGCGTGATGATGGCAATTGTCTTGCAGCCTGATGGATGTTGTCTTTGAATGGCGACTAATAATGGCCTCAACAATGATTTCCGTGATCATGCGTCTATTTGACGACAATGGACTATTGTCTATTGAATCGCCATATTGATGGCGAACGTGAATCCACAACTTGGACGTCGAGAATTTCCCTCTTCTGCCGTTGTCTCCAAGGGAGTGCACGCAGGGTTGATTTGTGTTTTTGATGCGGATTGGAAGCAAAAGCTGCCGTATTCTAAAACAGAAAGGATGGTTGTTCGGTACAACCTGATCAGACCTTTGGGATTGGCTCCTCACCAAGTTCCGGTAATTGTACGAAGAAAATTAATCTTTTGCTGGCATTTTGTTTCAGATGAGCAATATGTTTTCCCCATGTGCATTTGGAATCGAACCGATTGTTTTACCCATTAGCTGAAGCTGACCCCAGAGATGAAAACTAAAATGAAACTGCCGGAAGAAAAACTTTCTATTTTAGTGTTCTCTTTCACGGTCCCTTTCATCCAATGAATACCCCTCGTATTCAAGGTAATTTTGTGGTTTTGCTGCCCCCTCGATTGAGATGAAATTTTGCGCTCATTTTTATCAAAACAATCACACCAAAATCAGAGATTACTCGATTAACAACTAATCGATTTTTTTTTGTTCGCTGTGCTGCCATTTTTCCAGCAATGAGAGTGCAGCACATGTTTGAAACGATCGGTGATGATCCTCTGGAGATGTCAATGCTTATATCGGCATGATATAACCGATTACAAATATTTTACTTTTCAGTTCGGTAACGGTAACTGAAATAAACACGAGTGTTCACCGGTTGCTGTAACTGTGCAACGGAAGCACCCGGAACGCGTTTCGTCTGTGCTTGAAGAGCGCAGTCAACGATAAGTCGCGATAAAAAGGAGTACTCATCCAGCGGAGGGATTACCTCAACCGATTCAATACCACCGAGAACCGTGGCCGCAAATTTTTGCCAGTCAAAGTTTTTCGTGAGGTCGTACGCGATGTCAACCGAACGAGTGGAGGATGAACCATTGGTAATAAAAATTTTGATTGGCAAGTGGTAACTACCGTAGGGATCTTGAATTACTTTCCACGAGCAATCCTACGATAGTAAACTCGAACTGAGAGAGAAGTCTAATCTACTTTCTCTTGCTGGAGGTTTGGCCACTCGTGTTACTTCCCCAGTGTTTAGAATTGTCATATTGAAGTTATCGCAAAGGTCGTATATCAGGGTTGAGCGGTTGTCATCGTACAGTTCCCCCCAGCCTGTACCGTGGGAATTAAAATCTCCTAAGATCAACCGAGGCTCAGATAAAACTGAGCAGATATCAGAGAATCCTTGGCGAGAAGATAAATTGAGGCTTTTACCTCGAATAGTTACCTGACATGCGACAACTTCAATGCCTGTCACGGAAGGCAGATCGATTCTATAAAAGTAATGGAGCTTATTAAACACGAAAAGCACCCCTCCATACAAATCTGCTCGATCCAGGCGAATAATGTTAAAATCGTGGAAAGGGAGATCGGTGTCTGAAGAAAGCCATGTTTCACAAAGAGCAAATGCATCAAAAAGTGAGTTGTGAACTAAAAATTTGAATGTGTCAAGTTTCGGTATAAGACTTCTACAGTTCCACTGAAGAACAGAGATCATATCCCCGACCTCAATCGGAAAATTATCCATCAAAAGATATGATCGATGCAAGGAAGGACCACCTAGAAGCTAGTTGCTTCAAAAGAGTTTTCATAATTGGAAGCACTACATTAATAATGTTGAGTTAGAGACGTTGAATATATTTAAGATGCTCTCCACAATTCCAGAAAACGTGAACATGAGAACATGTTCTTACTGATTTTTCAGCTGTTCTTCTGGATGAAAAATTGGGATATCTAGGGTTTTAGATGATCTCAGAAGTGGTGAAAAGTCCTTGTTAAAATTACAAGATTTAAATCCCGGTGGTGGGGGTTTCGGTACTTTTCCGCTACCTCTTAAATTTGTCAAGGTAGGTTGAGAGTCCATACGAGAGGTCTTACGAGGATTTTTAGTGACGTTTTTTAGTCGCTTTCTCGTGTTGCCTTTAAAGACAAAGAGACTACCTTCACCGACCTCTAAGTCAGAGCCCTGATCATCATCTGGCAAAATGGAGTATGTGTTTTTGGTTTTTGGGGATGGTTTGGGAAGATGAAGTGGTGTTTGTACTTCGGGAAATCAACCAAAGCATGCAGAGTATCCTTGAAGTAAACACATTTTGGGGTAGCCCAGCAAGGACCAACTGCATGCAGCTCACCACATTGATCGCAGCTCGAGCAGAAGTCAGCGGTGTGACCAAGTTCCTTGCATTTTGAGCAGTTCATTACCCGCGGTACAGACAAGCGTACAGGCAGTCGAACCTTCTCAATTACGACGTAGTCAGGTTGCGCCGATCCTGAAAAGGTCACACGGAACGAGTTTTACAGAGAATACGTTTTTTTCGTGCCAACGAGAGACACTGATTGCATTTGGATGCAATCCAGAATCTTCACTTTCGGAAGACATACACCTATTCCTGGAGGTTGTATGGAAGGAGAGCATAAGAGCTAGAATCTTACTTTTGTAATGTACATATTTTCTTTCAGCCGTCATTAGAGTGCTACAGTGCTACTCTTCGATCGTGTTTGCACTGGCACAAACACGAAGAACTGGGAGTTCAACAACGAAGAGCATACGGGAGAACAAACCACGAAGAGAATAGTTAATTTGCTAGTAAAGTGTACCGATAAACGTTAAACTTATTCGGTGAATGAGTCATAGAGTACGTGGTAATGGAATTTTGGTATATAGGGTGCGTGACGAATTTTTGCAGTAAATGGCATATTTGAGAAAAAATACACCAGTTAGTTATTCTAGCAATGAATTTTGTGCGATTTATTTTCTTTCGCAACATATGGAAGTTGTAAGTAAATTAATTCAAAAAAATTGCCTTCCCTTTCAACGACTGTAGTTAGACGCTTCCGGAAACTGCAGTATGCACGTTTTAAAATGTTTCGATCCATAGATGTCATCACTGCCTTGATTTTAGCTTTTAGCAACTTAAGTGTGGTGTGAGGGGTTCTATTGGTATCCCGTTGGACGACGCCCTATACAAAATAATCCAACGGATTGATATCGGGACTGCTTGGGGGCCAAATTTCTTCCTCCCAAATTTACGAAATATTTTCCGTAAGCCATTTCTGTGCTTTATTAGCAGTATGAGCAGGTGCTCCGTCTTATCACTTTCCCAAGCCTTTTTTAATATTATACACTGTTCTTTCAGACACATTTACCGACCGAAATATTTCTTTCATGCATACTCCGGCGCGCAACAAAGCGACAACGGCTGACAAATTGCTCTCTTGTTTCGACATCTTTACGTTTACTCAACATTGTTTGTTTAAATCTTACACCTAACAGTATAAGCTATCCAGTGCTGCCAAATATATCTAAATCATGATGCACAAGCATGAGAAATTACTATTTGAAATTTACTGCAAAAATTCGTCACGCACCCTGTATATTGCAAGACGAAGAACATCCCGAAAATAAAATACAGTGAAATTTTCAGTGGAAGCTCTAACATTAATATTTATTGTCGACAATAAAAATGATTGTTATAATGTTGTACTCTTCCGAAAACGGCAAAACTGCTACCTAGATGTACAATGAATGTACATAATAAAATGTTGTTACAATGATTTTTATCGTATTTTTCATTTATTTTATTGTTAACATGATTCGATCATGAACAATAATGAACAACTCTATTACAATAAAAATTGTTGTTACATTAAATATTGGTGTGTTTTCATTGTAGGTTACTTCACGAACAATGAAAATAAATCTGATTGAAGCATGCAGACTATGAGAGGAACAGCAACACTGCCAATGTAATCAAGATAGGCGCTGCTCATATGGCTCTGGCTTTGACAGTTCATTTGGCTCAAAACCAGCCAGTTCGCGTCCGCTCATCTCTTATCCTAGACCCTTTCTAAAACTGGGTTAAGATGGTTCAATTCAGCGTTCAACTCACTTGAACTGCGAAATGAACGTCCAGAAATCTGACCGATATCGGACTTGCTCTATTCGTTACCAAGTCAATTGAACGCCTACGACCAGATCGGTTTGAGTTTAATTCAAGTCACCTGCCTCATCTAAATCCCGTTTAATGCAGACCTTTTCCGTGCAGTCAATAATAATTATTTTTTATTGTAAATTTTCCATTTACCATGAAATTTATTGTTTTGTGCAACATAAATCAAGCTAAATTTATTGTAGACGTAAGACAATAATTTTTGTCTTATTTTTACATTGTTTTTTAATGTATTTTTGTTGTTATTTTTATTTCGGGTTTCCATGCCGAACAATAAGGAGAAAGTGAAACAATGGAATTAAACCAGTACACGTTCTTAAACTGAAAGATTGAGAAACGTTAGTATGATAGCAATAGGAGATTGCAGATATGGTTTTTGTAGAAAGTACTACATCTGTCCCCATATCTATGGGCGGCAGCAAGAGAGTAAACCAATAGATTTTCATTCCATTGTAAAACGTCCGTGAATAAAGTTAGTAAACGTATCGTTCGCTTTTAACCATTTATTACGCGGTTACCGAAAAAGTCTTTCCGGTGGATTCCTTGGTTCTTCCGTCGGTAGTTCTCCGCTGCATAACCTGTCCGCTGTGGTTAGTTATTATCCAACAGGTTATGGGCCCAGAAAAGTGGTAAAGTGACACGCGGACACGGACATTGTTCCCCACGGGTTGCGTCATTTGGCAGTTTATTACCCGTTGCCGTGGAGTGAGCTTTAGCGGTTGTTTGCGTAGTAGTGTTGCATTCGTATAGTAGCTCAGTGTGATTCTATGCTACTGATCTCTGCTGTATAAGTGTTGTGTAGATCACTCACCGGGAGCATAACTGCTCGAAAAATACGATTCTTCTCTTGTATCGGAGCACATCGGAGGCTTGCTCAAGAAGCTTGTGTGTTGTTGTGAGAAGTATCTATTCGGTGCGGAATCAAAACAAAAACCAAAACTGGGTGTGTTGAACAGTTCGGTTTGCAGATATGGTTTAACCAAACAGCGTTGTTGTTTTGTTTTTGTTGAAAGTGATATCGTTTCGCGTTGTGATCAGTTTCGAATAGCAACGAGAAGAGCTGAGAAATATGACTGAAAAATATATGTTTCCCCGTTTGAACAACCAAAATTACTCGGTATGGAAGACCCGAATCGAAATGTTGCTGAAAAGAGAAGAACTGTGGAATGTGATTATCGGTACACCGACGAATCCAGTTACGGAAGCGTGGACGAAAAGTGATCAAAAGTGCCATGCCACGATCGTTTTATATGTGGAGGACAACCAATTGAATTTGGTGAAAGACGTGAAACAGTACCAAGGAAGTGTGGACTCAGTTGAAAAGTTACCACGAGAAAACAACCATGACCTCGCGTGTGTCTTTGTTAAAGAAAATTTGTAGTTAAAATTTGCCGGAAGGTGCAGATGCTGAAAAGCATTTGTTTGACCTTGAAGAGTTGTTTGACCACCTAGCGTGTGCGGGTCAAGAACTAGAAGATTCGTTGAAAATTGCTATGTTACTTAGAAGCTTGCCGGAGTCGTATAGTGGTCTAGTGACGGCACTTGAAAGCCGACCTAAAAAGGATCTGACAATGGCACTCGTGAAGCAAAAGGTACTAGATGAATACCAACGGCGGTCGGAACGCTTTGCGGATTCTAGTGAAAAGGTCATGAAACTTCAATCGAAGGGGCAGCAGAAGCAAAAAGTATGTTTTTACGGCCAAAAACCTGGCCACTTCCGAAGAGATTGTCGTGCTTTGCAGCAGAAGAAAAATGGATACGAATCTAGAAGTGGAAAGGCAGACAAGGTGAAAGTGAAGAAAGATGACGTGAAGGCAAAACAGGCCGCTGAAAAGAACAATCCGATATGTTTTACGATCGGTAGCGGCCGTCGGAAGGACTGTTGGTACATTGATAGCGGCTGTTCGTGTCATATGACAAACAATCTTGCTTTCTTTACGGAACTGGACGAAAGCAAGTGTATTGAAGTGGTGTTAGCAGACGGTTCAGTGTCAAAGTCCCATGGAATGAGTGAAGGCCTAGTGAAATGTGTAGATGGAGATGGAAACGTTGTGGAAGTGAAGCTCACGGAAGTACTTTAGATACCAGTTTTGGACAGTGGATTGATATCCGTGCGAAAACTGACCCAAAAGGGATTTTCGGTTAATTTCGTGGGATCTAGCTGTTCGCTAGTGAGTGAAACTGGTGCGAAGTTGGCGTTCGGTGAAATTTACGGCAGCTTATTTGTGCTGAAGACAGTGGAGTTCGCGAAGCTGAGTAAGGAGGTCCATCACCAGAAGAACTGCCAACATATTTGGCATAGGCGGTTCGGTCTCAGGGATCCGGCGGTACTTAATTGCCTGAAAACGGGCGGTTTGCGAACACTGTTTAAAAGGTAAGCTTCCTCGTTGCCCATTCCCCAATATTGCTAATAGCAGAGCAAGCCGAATCCTTGACCTGGTTCATACTGATGTCTGTGGACCAATGTCGAATGTCACTCCAGGAGGATGTCGGTACCTGATGACGTTGATCGATGACTTCAGCTGTTACACCGTGGTTTGCCTGTTACAACAGAAGTCGGATGTGGCATTAAGCGGTATGTAGCCCACGTCAAAACTCAGTTCGGGCGGATTCCTTGCGTCATCAGATCAGATGAAGAAGGCAAATACGTGAACAACGAGCTTCGAACGTTCTACGAGAAAGAGGGCATACAGGCACAATATACCGCAGCATATTCCCGTAGCAGAATGGCGTTGCAGAGCGCAAGAACCGCACGCTGCAGGAGATGGCAACGTGCATGCTACTCGACGCTAATCTTCCGAAAAAGTATTGGGGTGAAGCGATAATGACCGCCGCTTACATACAGAATCGGCTCCCTTCGCGTGCCGTCAACAGCACACCGTACGAGAGATGGTTTAGGAAACTCCCTGTGCTAAGCCATTTCCGCATATTCGGTAGTCCTGCGTACATCCACATCCCAGACGTCAAAAGGACCAAATTTGGCTTCAAGACAAAACAGCTAATTTTCGTTGGCTATTGCGAAGACCGAAAAGCATATCGGTTCTTGGATCCTGAGACAGATAGAATCAAAACAAGCCGTGATGCTCAATTCATCGAGCAGCGAAATGATTCCCGAGTATTAGAACCGAAAGAAGGCGAATCAACGGTGAGCTATGGGGACTTTGGATGGACGGATGTAGCAATCAACGGAAGTTCATCTCAGGAGGAGTCAAATGGGCACGAGGAGATACCTCAGCAACAACCTAGCGAACACGAGGAGCAACAAGAGTCTGCTGAGGCGGAACATCGCGATGAATCTGAAAACGAGTACTATGGCTGGGAGGATGAAGAATTAGTGGATGAAGCTAGTGATAGGATGCAGCGTCGTGAAAAGCGGTCCGCAGTGGCTCAAGGATAACATCGTCGATGTGGCGATGGTCATCGAAGGAGACCCGTCGTCCTATGAAGAAGCGGTTAAAGGTTCGGAGAGCGATTTGTGGCTTTGTTTACCAGGCATTCATAAATAATTTCAAATTCGGTTTCTTCACATTTCTTGTTGAGTGCTATGTCCCATGTGATGTAGCCATCCTCTGAATCTAAACATTTTCCTTGAGAGTATGTGCAGGCCAAACTATTTTTTAAGTAAATGGCGTCGTTTTCGTAATCTACGGTAGCAATATAATCACGTAACGTTATTTCATATTCATAATATACCGAGGCATCGACCCAGGTATAGACAGGCGTTCTGTACGTCCCGCCTTTGCAATTACTTCCCCACACAGATCCTGTTATGAGGACTTCTCCACGTGTAGTTGCGTTCCGCTTTAATTCACGTAATTGATAGTCATGCGTTAATCTGACAATTCCTAATTGATGTGAGAGTTGACATTCTTCGGATGAAAATTCCTCTACAATGTATTCGTAACCTCTCTCATAATCAGAAGTATGAGAATGCATCCCACAATGCTTTATACTTCGTTTAATTATAACCTGGCATTGAAACGCTTTTATCTCACTTTTAACATTTCTTTGTAATACTTGTATTTGTACCTCGTTAGTTGATAAGTTATTTGATGGTGGTATGCATGAAACTACATCCAATAACGAATAACTTGTTAAATTAACTTCTGGGTTGCCGCAGTCATATGCTATTACTCCAGATCCTTCAAAAGAAAAGACATTTCCGAAAATTACACATGCTAAATACAAAACCACCATTAAATTTGCCCATGTGACCGACTTTACAATTTTCTTTGGTTTTGGCTTTGGCTTCGCAATTTCCGCAGCTATTTGTTTACCTTGTCAATATCGACATACCTTCGTTTTCCATATTCGTATCCCTGCGAGGTTTCGTCATTTACTTTGTCTAATTCTCATAAAGCAATCTTTTTTAATGGTAGCTTCAACATCTTGGTGTTTCAACACCCGTTTCGCTATTTTTTTTTTCGATGATTTTTTTTTTTGTCGCTGGCATCGAAAATGGGAAAAAAAAACAAGAATTTTTTTTCGTCTTTTTTCGATGATTTTTTTTTTGTGACTAGCATCAAAAATGGGAAAAAAAATTAAAGAATTTTTTTTCGCCGGTTTTATTTTTCAATGATTTTTTTATGGCTGGCATAGAAATTAAAAGGGAAAAAAATTCTTGAATTTTTTTTTTCGCCTTTTTTTTCGATGATTTTTTTTGTGACTAGTATTGAAAATGGGAAAAAAAATAAAGAAATTTATTTCGCTATTTTTTATTTTTCGATGATTTTTTTTGTGGCTAGCATCGAAAATAGGAAAAAAAAATTAAAAAAATTTTTTTTCGCCTTTTTTTCTTTTTCGATGATTTGTGGCTAGCATCGAAAATGGAAAAAAAATCAAGAATTCTTTTTTGTTGTCTTCATTTGAAGAAGCTTCGCCTGGCGGCTAAACATCCATAATAGCCAATTTAACTACTGGTCGAGTGTATTCTCCAGAGGCTGTCACAACAGCCGATCTTACCTGACCATCCTTGCCTACATGTGTTTTCAAAACAACTCCCTTTTTCCACTTTGCCTTTTGATCATTTTCAGCAATTATAACGATGTCTCCTTCCTTTACATTTTTCACAGCTTCCGACCATTTTGATCTTTTGGCTAATGAAGGAAGGTATTCGTGTAACCACCTATCCCAGTAAGTTTTAGCCATAGACTGTACTTTCTTCCATTGTTGTCTAGTGGCTTCTGTCTTGGACACATCATTCAATGATGGTTCGGCTCTGCCGGCACAACCAATTAGGAAGTGGTTTGGAGTGAGTGGTTCGTCATCCGTGGCGTCTAAAGATATATTCGTCAAAGGTCTACTATTTATTATATTTTCGATTTCTGTTAATAACGCACGGAATGTGTGTTCTGGCATAGTTTGATTTGGTAAAAGACTTTTAAATTCTTGAACCAATCTTTCCCATGCTCCACCAAAGTGTGGAGATTATGGAGGATTGAAATGCCATTTAATTCCTCTTGACGCAAGTCTGTGCTGAATCTTTTTTAATTCATTGTCAGCTCCTACAAAATTAGTACCGTTGTCACTATAAAGGAATTTTATTCTGCCTCGTCTGTTCTGCACTGCGTTCAAGCATAATAAAAATGCATCTGCAGACAGATCATGGGCTTTTTCAAGATATACTGCCCTTGTTGTCATACAAGTAAACAATGCTCCCCGTCGTTTTCTTTCTTTCGTTCTGTTCTTCGTCCGATGGACACATTGCACGGCCCAAAGTAATCTACTCCGGTTTAATGGTTTTACGAACGGTTGCAATCGACACTCAGGTAGAGGTGTCATTTTAGGGGTATTTATCTTCGCAGTTTCTTTTTTACAATATTGACATTTTTTATTGTCCTTTTCATTCCAGCATCTATTTGGATAACATGATATTTTTGTTGCACTGCTGCTATCGTAGCTTTCATTTTTTTATGTTTAAACTGTTCATGTTGATTTTTCAATATTAAATCAACTACATGATGCTTTGCTGGAAGTATGTAAGGATATTGAGCCGCATAAGGAACGCACTCTGCATCCTTATATCGTGTTTCTGATTTATTGTACCATTTTGATCTAGGAATGGTGTTAGCGTTCGTATTTTTGATATTAATTCGCTCTGAGGTACCTTTACGCCAAAGGCTTCTGTAGAGAAGTAATCTGCCATAATCTACTTCATTGATTCTTCTTCTTCATTTACCTCATTCATTACAAACACGTGATTTTTGTTTTCGGCTTTATTTCGGCTGGTACCGAATATAACCCATCCCAACTTTGTTTTCTTGGTAATAGGTTCGGAAAATCCACGCGATCTTTCTTCAATACCCTTAAAGAGATATGCATGTGGTAATCCTAATAATATCGTTGGAACTGCCTTATCGTAAGATTGCAGTTCTATTCCCCTTAGATATGGAAACTGTTCTTGTATTCGTTTTGAATCAATAGATTGCATGGGTAAAGCCAGTTCTCTAATCGTACGTAAATCCTTAAGCAAAAATAATTTCCCGTTTTCACCTTTGATATGTACTTGAACGGTCATACTCTGTGTTTCTTCTTGGACCTCTCCGTTTTTCCAAGCTATAGTCATAGGCTTATTAAATCCTGACATATTCAATTGTTCAACTACGCTATTATGAATTAAGCTTACCGATGAACCTGAATCGAAAAATACGTGAGTTTTTAAACTGTCTTTTCCGTTGCTCAAAGTAACAGGCAAAATTTGATAATACACCATGTTGTGTTTTTGTACGTGACAGTTTACTTTGTCAGACGCAATAGTGGTTTCAGAACCTTTTCTTAAATTTTCTTTTTTTGTCAGTTCTTGGATGTAGCAATCGATTGTGTTTACTGGTACATCCGTCAATATTGCATGGCCGTGCTACTCTACAATCCTTTAATAGATGATTTGGATTGCAACATGAAAAACAAAGTTTCTTTTTCATTATAAACTGTCTTCTTTCTTCGCAAGACAATCCTCTAAATTCATTGCATCCTGTTAATCGGTGATTTTGTCCACACTTAAGGCACTTTGGATAACCTGTAGTTCACTCTATCGGGTCTTTCCAATCTGGAAAACTTTTCATTTTTAATCCCTTTATCAGCTATCAACATTGTAGCCAGTTTTTCTTGGGGCTTTAACCATTCATAGAAATCACTTAGCGTTGGAGCAATAAATGGATTTAATATAGTTGACAATGTCTTTATTTTCATTTACATACATCAACCATTGTTGATGCAGCCCATTGGGTAATTTTCCCGCCAGATCTCTGACTAATCTTTGATCATTCAGGTATTCCTCATGATCAATGCATCTCATATTAATTACTAGATTTCCAATTCCAGACATAAAATCCACCAGGATTTTCAAAAAATGAGGAATGGACATCTTGCAATAACCCAGAGTAAACCAACTTAACACTTCCGAATTGGTCTTCAAGTTTGTGCATGATTTATGTTTTCTGAATCTAGGAGAAGTGCATTGACTGCCCGCAATGCATCTCCTTTCAAACTTCTTTGTAGACGGTGTAAATTTTCAAGGTCCGAAAAATTTCCCTGTATTGTGTTGTTTCAAAGTAAGTTTTTTTAAATTTAGGCCAAGCCTTATAATTTTCATCAAAGTATGGCAAATCCAATAATGATTGCCTTAAGATATATTTTTCGGTTGCTGATTTAGCATTAACGTTGATACCATTGATTTTGTTTATTATTGCCTCAAAAGCCTCTACTTGGCTATCCATGGTAGTTTTATTATCTTTGATATTTTTTAGAACTTTAATTTGTTCTTCCTGTGGAACCAGAAGGGCTCTAAACTTGGTGCATTTTACACATGCCCAAGGCTCAGTTTTCTTAGGTGAGTGATCTAAGCCTACACATAACAAGTGGAACCAGCGATCACAATCGTCACAGGCCACCATCTTATCACTGTCGTCTTTTCCTTGACAAAGACGACAGTACCCATTTTTATTTACTACAAATTTTTCACTCATGTTTACAAATTTACTATTTTTTTTCTTTTACTCACACTTGATGTTGTCGTTGATGATCTTCAGGGTTGGCGTATAGCTTTTGTGATATATCGGCCACCGGCCGGGGAAAGCTGGATTCTTATTCAGCTATGATGATGATGATGATGATGATGATGATGATGATGATGATGATGATGATGATGATGATGATGATGATGATGATGATGATGATGATGATGATGATGATGATGATGATGATGATGATGATGATGATGATGATGATGATGATGATGATGATGATGATGATGATGATGATGATGATGATGATGATGATAATGATGATGATGATAATGATGATGATGATAATGATGATGATGATAATGATGATGATGATAATGATGCTGATGATGCTGATGATGCTGATGATGCTGGCTCTCTTCAGGTCGCTTGTAATACGACTAGCTGTCTTCTTGTTGTTAAACTGCTCACTTAGTTTAATTCTTTGTTGCGTGGTGTAGTGTGAATTTGCTCATATGCTGCCGGAACAACCTTTATTTGGCAGTACCACGTCACAAGATCACTGGAAACGCCTTGGTGACACAGTATTCTCGCTTAGGAAATGGTTCCTTGAGCCACTTTTTGTAGGCCTTTCCTATCTTCAACTTTTCCACTTGAATGTCGATTTCTCTAAAATATTCGACTAGTTCATTAATTTCCTCCAGAACATCATTCCCAATCATAATGTGCTGACTTTTTTTGATTATATCTTTGTCAGATTGTCACTTTTGGCACAATGGCCCACTTAGCTTTAACAAGCCCAAATGTTCGAAACTATCTGACCTTTGTCAGATTTCGCGTTTCAGCGCAACGGCCCACTTAAACCGCCAACTTGCGGATCTTTGCAGTCAGATAACGAATGACTGCTATTTGGCTAAACGCCACACTATTTGGCACAAAGGCCCACTGGAACTGCCAACTTGCGGTTCTTTACAGTCAGATTTCAACTGACTGCTATTTGGCTTAACACCAGACTATTTGGCACAAAGGCCCACTGGAACTGCCAACTTGCGGTTCTTTACAGTCAGATTTCGACTGACTGGAAGTTCGCGGGCTCAAAACGTCGGAAAACGTCCTCCAAGATTCCTCTCTGGAGCCACCATGAAATGTCTCCGCCAAAAGCTACTTTCTTCTCCGGTTAGGGAGAGTCTTTCGCTTACTAGGTTAGACACTGTTTCTCGATTCTAGGAGCTACTTTTTTCTCCGGTTAAGGAGAGAAGTTTTCACTTCCAAGTCAAGAGTTCTTCTAGGAGCTACTTTTTCCTCCGGTTAAGGAGAGAAGGTTTCACTTCTAGGCCGAAAGTTCTTTCGGATTCAAAAAGAAAAGAATCTGGAGTAACCTACGAAACTTCGAAATATTGACAGCGTTTTTCACAGCTTGACATCATTGTTAGTTTCGCTCTTTTGAAATGTTGATGCCGTGATTGCGTGTGCTCCAAGTCGTACTGTAAAAAGCATTAAATTTTATCTAAATACCACAAAATAATTATCATTGTAACATACACTACACAAACGCATATAATCCACTAGGAAATATCTGACGGTAGCCTGACATTTTTTGTGAAGCTCAGCGTTATCCGGAAACCGAAAAAAAAACTCACATTGGTTTCAGTTTCACGACCGCAGTTAGGGCAAAATTTTGCGAAAATAGTTAACCAGTTCACTGAGAATTCAAACAAACTCATAGCGAAGACAACGATAAAGTCACGCACAAAGCTGGAATATTTTGCTCCGCAGCAAGCGTTAGCAGCTTTTGTAAACAAAACATATCACGATGAAGTAATGAAATTGGATTATTAGCGGAATGCTTCAATAAAACAGCAAAAAAAGGTTACCTTCCATTTAATTCCACTTAATTAATTTTGGTATCCAGGACAGATAGGTACGTATTTCGACTACAATGTGCAGTCTTCATCACTGTTATTTAAAGATTTAAGTAAACTAAAGGAGTAAAATCTATTCAACTCTCTAATAAGGAAAATCCCAAAGGCTTGGTAGCCATCATAATGAAGTAACGAAATTGGGTTGTTAGCGGAATGCTTCAATAAAACAGCAAAAAGGTTATCTTCCATTTAATTCCACTTAATTAATTTTGGTATCCATGACAGATACGTATTTCGACTACAATGTGCAGTCTTCATCAGTGTCATTCCCACTAAAGAACTATTCAAAATCTAACCCCCTTAAGTACTCATCCCCTAGGTATAAAAGTCAAGATCACAGGTATAAAAATGAAACTACAATGTGTTGAATCGGAACCTACCTAACTAATTAAAACCAAAGATTTAAGTAAACTAAAGGAGTAAAATCTATTCAACTCTCTAATAAGGAAAATCCCAAAGGATTGGTAGCCATCATAATGAAGTAATGAAATTGGGTTGTTAGCGGAATGCTTCAATACAAGTTGTTATTTATTTTCTAAGCCTGAAAATATACGCAGTAGATATAAAATTATGTTTATTTATTCAATAATATTTTGCGATGATTTTAATGTTTTGTTTTCTTTTTGTAACAAACAGAATTGCAATTGAATTAAAAAAAAACCCCTCTGAGGCATAAAATCTCTGATCACGCCTTCCTCCGGAAGGGAAGTAAAGCCGTTGGTCCCCGGTTCATGAGTTGATTGGTCGATAGGTAGGGTCCAGGTGTGGGAGGTCTCTTCCTGGCACCGGGAGCATTGGTACTCACAACAAGATCGACGAAAAAAAATCAAGGAAAACAAGAAAAACTGTTTATATTTAGCAATTACAGCATACTTACTTACTTCAAGTTTCAAGATTTTCGGAAATCTTGCACTTATTTCCCGAAATTCACAGTTAAAAACATTATTTACGTGGAACGCGAAAAAGAGCTGAATCAAATTTTTTTACATTTTTTTTTTTTTACATTTTTACATTTTTGTCCGGGTGAAAACGAGGGAATGGTTGGTAGTTATTTTTGCATTCATGGCCCGGGGAATGGACACAACAAATAAATGCTAAATGAAAATTAACTATTGTTGGCTTAATAAAAGAATATTGTAATTTTTGCAATAGTTGCAGTTGAAAAGTCGTTTATTTAAACAAAAAGCATCTTATTTTGAATTTATTCGAATTACCGATACAATAAAATGCAATATAATTTCAACCAGAATTATTTGTTTAAATCGAGGTTTAAATACAAGTAAAGTTTTTTTTTTGGTTCAATGCAAACAATTTCCTGTCCGTGTATAACTCACGGCTAAAATTTCTGCTACACTCAAGGATAAATTAAATAAAAA
This sequence comes from Ochlerotatus camptorhynchus, assembly GCF_037179485.1. NCBI lineage: Eukaryota > Metazoa > Arthropoda > Insecta > Diptera > Culicidae > Ochlerotatus > Ochlerotatus camptorhynchus. Next base: position 31,044 of record NW_027041419.1, read on the forward strand.
AGCTTGCAGATTCCCGCTTCACCTTATTGAGTCCAAGCCATGATTACTTCGAAAGTAGTCATGCATTCTTTTTCAATACTGATATATAATCAAAAAAGATTAAAATTCAATCATAAATTATTAAAATAGAATCAAAAATGACTAAAATTTATTCAAATAAGATAATCTTCAATCTAATCAACCCTGATTAAACTGGGATAATATCAGATGCTTATTTTTTAGAAAGAGAGTATTTATTTTTAATCATTCGATATAATTAAACTGAGTTTAAGGTCCAATTGATAAAATTCCAAGCACAATGGGAATAGATTAATTTATCAGTTTAACAACACTCTTTTTGACGTTCTTTTATTCACCACCAGAGGTTGAATCTATCTCTTAGTTTCTATCTGTTTCTATTAAAAGGCGTACACGCAGAAAAAAATATTTTAAACGTAATAATATTTGACGTAAAATCAATAAGAAATTCATTTTGTTTTGGCTGCAAAAAGAAATCATTATTGTTTCAACAATCCAGTATTTTTGTTTCTAAAAACCCATGGATTGTTAAATCAAAAAGAAAATCTTTTAGAATTTACAAGAGCTTTCATGGTTTTGACGTAAGCTGTCAAATTTGGCAGCTGGGTTAACAACAAAAATATGTTTGTTTTTAAAAGAGATTTCTTGTTGATTCAATCTGACAATTCACGCAGTAGAAATAAAAATGTGTTTATTGATGTAAAAATAATATGGCAATTTTTTTTATGTTTCGTTTTCATTTTGAAACAAAATTGCAGAAATTGTAATTGAATTTCTGCCCCCGGTTCATGAGTTGATGGGTCGATATGTAGGGTCCAGATGTGGGAGCTGCCTTCCTGGCGTCGGGAGCATTGGTACTCAGTACGGAAAACAAGATCGACGGAAAAAAATAAAGAAAAAAAAAAACAGAAAAATTGATTATATTTATTACCTGCAGCTCGAATTGCAGCATACTTACTTAACTCAAGTCTCAAGATTTTCGAAAATCTTGCACTTATTTCCCGAAATTTACAATTAAAAACAATACTTACGTGGAACGCGTAAGTATTGTTATTGTTTACATTTTTGTTCGGGTGAAAACGAGGGAATGGTTGGTATTTATTTTTGCTTTAATGGCCCAGAGAATGGACACAGCAAATAAATGCTAAATTAAAATTAACTATTGTTGGCTTAATAATAGAATATTGTTATTTTTACAATAGTTGCATTTGAAAAGTGGCTGATTAAAACAAAAAGAATCCTATTTTGAATTTATATGAATAAGTATTATTGAAACAACAAAAAGCAATATAATTTCAACTGGAATTGTTTGCTTAAATACAATTAAAGATTTTTTTGGTTCAATACAAACAATTTTCTGTCCGTGTATAATGTGATCCATGAGACGTTCTGCAGTTTACCTGAAAGCTGAAAGTCTGAAAGTGTGTGAGTGATAAGGTGTTACAGATATTTAAGATGTAAAGATTCACAAAGCTATTCTCAATGGGAAAGATCTGTCAGTTCAACTGTGAACTGTCAAAACTTCTCGGTAAACAAAAGAATCAGCTGACTACAGCTGTCTCATGGCATGCCTTATGGTGAGATTGAACCTACTACCTATAGGCCTTTTTATTGCTGTTAAGCATTTCGTACTGACAGAATGTTTAATGTACTAAAAATGCACCAAGCGTTGAAAAATGCGTGTTTTCCAACAGTGCATGAAAAAGTAAACGTGGTATGTTTCAATGTATGTAGTGGTTACCACGGTGGCGATTGGCGCCATATTATTCGTTTTGATCGTGGCACATCGATGAAATCGAAATTTTTCATTTTTATTATTCATATTATTTTATATCAGATACTCTGTTATGACAAAATTACATTAACAACTGTCATTCTGTGCGTAAAACAATTTAAATACGATTTTTTTGCTCTCTTTCACTCCACCGAAAAATCTCATAGACATCTGGCTTGCGAGAGGAAAAACAGTGCAGCCTACACGCATAATATTTTCTGCTCAACTAAAATCATAACAAATGCACTTTGACAATAAAATATTCATACATGCCCAATAAGCCATTACTAAGAACGGCAATGCGTAGCTGTTAGCACATACGAAGTGACAGACAGCTATAGCAATTTTTCAGTGTACCACATGGCAACACTACTACTAGATTGTACCACATGGCAACACTAGATGTACTAGAATGTTTTGGTTCTATCTCTTTCACTCTATTCAAAACTGAAATGCATTAAAAAAATGACAAAAAGATACACTCTTTGCACACTGTCAAAGATCATTGCATACAAAATCAACTTTGTTAAAATCAAAACAAAAATACTAGCCCATCTGGTGGCAAAAATACTAGCACAAGCTTCTAAGAAAACTCTATTACAGCGATCCACATTATTTTAATTGATTTTTTCGCCAGTTAGTTGTCTGTCACTTCGTTTGTGCTATTAGTAAAATGCGTATCTTAATGCATTAATCTCATTGCGTAGTAAAATACACCAATACGTAAGTTAATGCATCAGTGCATAAATGCGCCATCCAATGCTTAATAAAATGCTCCAATGCGTACATCAATACGCAAGACTGATTTGAAAATGCGTTAGTGATCCGCCCTCGATCACAACACTCTTTTTGACGTTCTGCTATTCATAACCAGAGGTTGAATCCATCACATAGTTTCTATTAAAAAGGTGTATTTATTTGTTTCACACAATTAAAGGTTTGGAACTAGAGTGCAAGATTCTCATTATACCCCACCTGCTCACTATGCTCCTCTTACACCTACAAACGTAATTAAAAAATTAACATAACATGGAATTCGGAAATTTTAGAAACATTAAAAAAAATAAAAGCATTCTTCAATAGATTATCGTTGTTTATCAAACTGTTAACATATTTAGCATCATCGGTTATCGCGTTTGTACATTGCTATTTGACGTGTTAGACGATCCACTTCTAATCCTAGTGTGTCAAGGTTATCCTGGAATGGAAAAAAAAAAGTTTTACCTTCCCTAATAAACAAATACCATACATGAACGATAACTCAAATGGTTGAACTATAAAAAAAATGTTTGGATGATACCCCGAACACGTCGTTAAGCAAAATAACCATTAAGATAGCGCTATACCATGTTACCTCTATGTTATAACTCTGTATTCTGAACAAGGCATAGGCATATAGCATAGAGGTGCCTTGTTCAGACTACAGAGTTATAACATGTTATAGCGCTATCTTGAGAGTGGTTTCTGTGTTGCCACTATTTGACAACCATTTTACCATGTTATAACTCTGTAGTCTGAACGATTCTAGTACCTTCATACTATCACGTAATAAAGGCTGTCTTGCAATCAACCGTACTATTTATCATAGAATAATGACTTATTCAGATTACAGAGTTGTAACATGTTACAAAAGTGATAATTCAATTATCCACAAGAAAAACGTCATCAAGATAGCCTCCTTAGCCTGAACATAGGATAACAATAAGACCACACTCATAAAATTCGACATATTTTTATTGGCGAATTTCCATGTAAAATTCCACATGATTTTCATGTGTCCACACATAAACAGAATCCACTCAGAAGTACACATGAAGTTTATGAGTCAAATGAATGGTATGCGTGGTTACACATGGATTTTAAGTGTACACATGTGTCCGACACATATATACCATTTTTGTAAAAATTCATGTGTGGGACACATACAAATAATCATTGAATTTTTATAAGTGCAGGGGGTTGCGAAGAAATATGCTCAATCTTTTGGCTCATGATGCACCCCTCGAAACGTCTACGTCCTATAGGAACATCCACGAACCCCTCATTAAACTCTGACAAACAACAGTGAATCAAAACAAACTCAGATTCTAGTACAATAATGATTAAGCCTATGGATTTACTTGGGACCAATGGGCTAGTCAAGTAAAGAGACAATTTAAATCGTTAGTCTCGTATTTAACAGAATCCAGAACAGACAACAACGCACACATGGCATTGGATTTGCAAAATAAGGGAAACACATGAATAAAATAATTGATTTTCGTTTCGTATATGCTTTTTACATCGGAGAACCAAATAACACTCAACGTCGAAATAGCGGTAGAGGATCCCTAATAAAATTTGTTCGGGAGTTGCGCGACAACGAAAGAAAAATATTAAACATAGCCGAACAACAGTCACGGACTACACACTTAATCGCGGTTTCCCTGTTCGGTAATTTTTTTTACAGTTTTCGAACTGTCAATTACAACAACAACAAAAAAAAAAACACTCAGCTATTCTCAATAAAACTATGGATGTTCAGTAGCTTTGGCAACCACTACTACGGAAAAAGCAAGTACTGAATTTTCGCTAAAATAACAGATTTACGGTGAATGTCAAAAGCTCAGTAAAATAGTATACCGAGTTTTCAGTATTCTAAACTGTCATCAAAGAAAATTCCAAAATTGCTGATTTCAGCGAAAATTTTTGACAGCTCAGAGATTCTACGATTTACGGAGTTGGGGGTTGTCATTGACCGGTCGCTGAGTTTTGACCAGCACCTTCAAGGGGTCAACGCCAGCTGTCGCAGCAGGATCAACCTCATCCGCACAATCTCCCATCCCCACCGGTCCAACAACTGAGAAGTACGTTTCCGTGTTGCCCGGGCCATCGTAGACAGCCGGCTGATGTATGGACTCGAGCTGACCTGCATCGCCACCGACAAGGCAATACAAATACTCGCTCCGGTGTACAATAACTACACGCGCATCATCTCTGGTCTCCTACCCTCGACGCCAGTCGATGTCAGCTGTATCGAAGCCGGCACTCTCCCTTTCCGGTATCGCATCTACGCAGCCATTGCCAACAAAGCCGTTGCATTTCAGTAAATACCACCGGAAACGATAGAATCTGCCTCCTCAGCGAAGGGGACAGAATTCTCCGTACAATCGCCAATGTAGAGCTGGGCAATCTCCCGCACCAAACATCGACAGCCATATAAAGGAGAAGTTCAGAGCCGGGACCATTCCGTAGCCCTTAGGAGATCGGTAGCAGAGCTGACCGGATTGTACCCAAACTACATGCATCGTTACACGGACGGGTCAAGATCGAGAGCTGGAGTCGGAATGGGAATCGCTGGTGACATTTCCCCAACGAGTAGAAGTCTGACAAAACAATGTTCGATGTTCTCGGCAGAAGCAGTGGCTATTCTTCATGCCGTCACGGTTCCTGCCGATCGCCCAATCCTGATCCTGTTGGACTCCCACAGTGTTATTCAGGCCCTTTCGTTGGAGGTCCCGGTCCACCCCTGGATCCAGGGCATCCTGAAGGTTGCGCCACCAAACACTACCTACACATGGATTCCCGGACACTGCGGGATCCCAGGGAACATCGAGGCGGGCAACGTAGCCGGGTCAGGTTCATCTGGTCCTCGGTACTCGCACAAGGTATCATTGCAGGACGTGAAGTGATGGATCACTTGCACAATGTGGACAGCGTGGGCAACGGAATGGTACAGTGCCAGACTTCCGTTTATTAGAAAAATTAAAGGCGACATCGGAAAGTGGACGAACCTTGCCAACCTGCAAGGTCAGAGAATTTTTTTTCCAGACTACGGACAGGACACTTCCTAACCTCTCGTGATTTCAGCAGAGGAATGTGAATTCAGCCATATTCCTTCGACGGTGGTGCACGTGTTATGCGTATGTCCACAATTCGAGCTCCTTCGTTGCCTCCACGGTCTGTCTGCTAGAGTACGGGACACGCTAGCAGACGTGCCCTCAACTCAAGCAGCTGTACTGCGCTTTTTGAAGGCGGTGAAGGATTTAGCACCATCGATTCTTTCAGCTGTCACGACATCCCCGTTGGACGGGGCTCCCAAGGACCTTATGTCCTACAGTGGACATATGTTTTGTTATTAGTTTTTTTTGTTCATTTTATATTTTGTTCTTCTAAATGTGTTTGTCTGTTTCGTATGCTGTTTACTGTGTTATTGTATTAGCTGTTTATATTTTTAGCTAAGGTTGACGTAGCATGATACTCAAGCAATGTGGCTGGCGGACCTCTTTCTAATGCTTCCAACCCTTTACGGAGATGAACTAGCCTACGGCTAAAAATCTCCTAAATAAAGAAAAAAATACTTACGGAGTTTTCAGTAAAAGAAAAACTACTGGGTTGTAAAATTTCACTATACTATTTACAAATTTACTGTACTTCGGTAATCTTAACTCTGTGTGCACAACAACAAGTTATAGTAAAGCCGTACAAAAGTATGGACGTCTGTCAAAAGTTGTTCCAATCGAATCTTCAAAATACACCGCTTTGCTCGATTGGAACAACTTTTTCCAGTTTTGTGGTGACAGTCGTCCATACTTCAACTAGAGCACTGTAAGTTACAGTGGGCTCGAGAGTGGGCTTGTCCAGGACGTTGATAGAGACACGCAAAGAAAATTTCTTTCAAAACAGTAGCACGATTTTTGAGAGATCTTTTGGCAATGTCACTGATGGTTGACTTGAGTTTCTTTGAGTGGCTTCAAATGACTTTTATACAGTGCCACAAATGCTGTTGATAAAATTTGAACGTTCGACCGAAACTGAAAAAAAATTAAGTGCGCTATTAGACACTACCAGCACAAACGAAGTGACAGACGACTAACTGGCGAAGAAATCAATTAAAAAAATGTGGTTCGCTGCAATAGAATTTTCTTAGAAGCTTGTGCCATCAGCCACCAGATGGGCTAGAATTTTTGTTTTGATTTGAACAAAGTTGATTTTGTATGCAAAATGATATGTGGTACAAACCATTAGTAGTGTTGCCATGTGATACAATCCAGTAGTAGTGTTGTTGCCATGTGGTACACTGAAAAATTGTAATAGCAGGTGCATCACCAAAGTTTTCGAGCCGCTCCGTCTGTCACTTCGTTTGTGCTACCAGTTTGTCTTCACAGCTAGAGTCGGTGTATAATGAGTCACGCCAAGAGTGAAGCCAAGTCTACCTATTGAACTGTCAAACCGGCTACCTATCGTGCAAAATAAATAAACATTGCGATGCTATGAAAGGTCCACGAAAGGTATTGCAATAAAATATAAAATATAATCGAAGAAATGAGCATAAACACGCAGTGAGCGTTAAATTGTCATGGGATACGCTCGGTAATGATTAGTAATAAGAATTTCTACTATTTTTTGTTAAGATAATTTGACAAAATCACTGATATAATGATTTACTACAGCCGCAATATTTTTTCGCTCGCTAGAAGTCATTTGAAGTTGTTGTAGAAGTCCTCTGTTGCCAAGTGAAAAGAATGGGAATCTTCCGAAAACCGTGATGCGAGTTCAACTGTTTTTCTCTTGGCGTGACTCATTATACACCGACTCTATTCACAGCCAGGTTCATTGTGTCGAACATATATCAAGCTGAACATTGCGTTAGGTCCTAAGTAACATTGACAGATTCTCTTCGTCGACTTTATCTTTGCATCCCCACGACCATGGAAAGAAATCAAGCTGAACATTGCATTAGATCCTAAATAACATTGAGCGATTCTCTTCGTCGACTTTCTCTTTCGTTAATAACTTGAGCACAGAACCGTTTCTTGATGTGTATGTCGTATTAGGCGCTAGATAAAAGCTTCTTTTATCGATCTGTGTGCTGAAAATACCTGGGAATTTTAAGCTGAACTTTGCATTAGGTCCTAAGTAACATTGACAGATTCTCTTCGTCGACTTTCTCTTTGTATTCTCATGACCATGTAAAGTCATTACACGAACCCCTCATTTTATCTGTCAAAATTTCATAGCGAATCAAAACAAACATTGTGTAGTAGTAGAATATCGACAATAATGGGATACGTTAATCGTTTGCTTGGGACTAATAGGCTAGTCAAATAGTGAGCCAATTTAAAATTCGTAATTTCGTATTGATTGTTGGTAGTAGTATGACATAATGGCGGTCACAGTAGAGTCAATAGAATAAAGTCTACCGCAGAGAGTTTGAAAGTAGGGTTGCCAAGTTTGCCATTCTAACAGCGTCCCTTAACCGCAGCAACTCACCAAGCCTTATACCCTCTAGTTAAAGCACAAACGAAGTAACAGACGACTAATTGGCGAAGAAATCCATTTAAACAATGTTGTTCGTTGTAATAGAATGTTGTTAGAAGCTTGTGCCATCAGCCACCAGATGGGCTAATATTTTTTTGATATAAACAAAGTTGATTTTGTGTGCAAAGAGTGTATCATTTTGTTTTAATTATGCATCTCAGTTTTGAGTAGAGTAAAGAGATAGAACCAAAACATTATAGTACATTTGGTGAAAATGCTAACGGGTTTTCATTTAAAAATGAGAATGATTTCAGTACCGTCCAGCGCGAGGTCCAGCGCTCTTGTGAGAGCATCGCGACTAACTTGCGTCGTACGGCTGACCAGGGCCCCTTCTTCAATATTCATTCACGTTTTTTTGAAGAATAAGTAAAAAATACTGAATTTGTTGAAAAACATTTTTTTTTCTAGCTATATGACTGAAAAAATTCTCATTTTTATTGAACACCCGTTAGAACAATCCAGTAGTACACTAATAAAACTGCAAATTTTATGTGATTTTACCAGGCCAGTGGCAAGACCTATACTAACAGCAGCGATTGACAGTAGGCAGCATATCCCGGGCTCTAATCGTTTATTTTGCTGTGCTAGGCCCGCTGTCACGGTATAACCAACAGTATAACTGTTGGTATAACATGTTGCCTACGCGCCTGCCACTGGGTTGGATTTCACACATTACTTTCATAGAGCGCCCTACACATATATTTTATAAACAACACATAAACGTCATGTGTATTACAGATACCAAGTATGTGTTTCTCAAATGAACATCATGTGTTGTGGCATATTAAGTGTGCACACACATTACAAAAATGTAAACCGACTGTCCGATAACGTTATCGAAAATTTCCTGATGAGTTACTGAATGCGTTGCAATTAGGAAAAATCATTGAAAAGTTGTCATCTATAATTCAATTATTATAATTTTGTTTTTCTCAAGGAAATAGCTCAGCAGAGTTTCTGAATCGGGAGGTTCAATTTTTGATTCACCACAGCATTAGCAACACTAACACAAAAACTCCAATGAGTAACGGAAAGCAAGTGGATTCATTTGCTGACGAAGATGCCTTGGACATCGAGAATTAAATTCAGCATCAATGGGAAGGAGTAAGTTTAGGAATGAATTTAAAGCTTAAAGCTGCGATATAATTTTGAAACGTATTATAATTTCAGATGTCGGCGAACGCTCATCTCATCCCATGTAACTGTAACTGACGATACACACAGTGACTAAACTGTGCTATCAGAGCTTTTATCATGATTAGGAGTATCTTCCGGATTCCGGATATCACTAATCACAATCAAACGCTGCTTTAGAACTCATCCGAAGAGCAGATCTATGTCTGGTAAAAGAAAGCAGCACACAGAATTGTCTTCAAACTCCTGCTCCACGGCTGGACCAGTTGGTGAGACTTTATTGATCAATTACCTGAAAAGGAAAGCCAGTGTTAGACCTAAAGAAAATATATTTTGATATGTAATGCATTCAGCTTATTATGTTTTCTCTCAGTAAATGAATTCCGAACATTGCAAACAATATAAATAAACAAAAACAAATGATATTAATTTGTCATAAGCTATGATTTCCATGTGTGACTACACATAAATTTGATAGGATTACGACTGAATGCAATTTTATGTGCCTCACATATAAATTTCACACATAGAGATTGCTAAAATATGATTGCGTCAGTGATTTGTTTTCATCGGGAAAATTTTCCGCAATGAATTTTTTTTTTCCCGATGAAAACATTTTGCTTAACAGAGTTTAGGTAACTGAAGTCGGTAAAATTTTACTGGGTTTTCAAACAGCTGAGTTATCAGTAATCAACCCTTACTTACCCTATCAATCAGGCTAAGGCCTTGTTGTTCTCTGCTGTCCGAAGAAGTCGGCTCCACTTTACTCGATTCATGGTGACAGTTCGCCAGCCTCGTAGTCTGCGAAGGGTCCCCAGGTCACCTTCTACTTGGTCGATCCACCTTGCCCGCTGCGCGCCTCTTCTTCTTGTTCGTGTTGGGTCGCTTTCTAGAACCATTTTCACTGGGTCGTCGTGCGGCATTCTTACGACGTGCCCAGCTCACCGTAGTAACTTAATATTTGAAATGTGGACGATGGATGGTTCTCCCAACAGCTGGTGCAATTCGTGGTTCATCCGCCTCCTCCACGTTCCGTCATCCATCTGCACTCCACCGTAGATGGTACGCAACACCTTCCGTTCGAAAACACCAAGGGCGCGCTGGTCTTCCACGAACATAGTCCAGGTCTCGTGGTCGTAGAGAACCACTGGTCTAATCATCGTCTTGTAGACAGCCAACTTCGTGCGGCAGCGAATTTTATTCGATCGGAGCGTCCTCCGGAGTCCAAAGTAGGCACGGTTCCTTGCCATAATGCGTCTTTGAATTTCTCTGCTGGTATCATTTTCAGCGGTCACCAGTGAGCCCAAATACACGAACTCATCGACCACCTCGATTTCGTCACCGTGAATCTGAACTCGGGGTGGGAGGCAACATTGTCTTCCCTAGAACCTCTTCCTTTCATGTATTTTGTCTTTGATGCGTTGATGGCAAGTCCAATCCGCCTAGCTTCAGCCTTCAGTCTGATGTACGTTTCCGCCATCATCTCAAAGTTCCGTGCCATAATGTCAATGTCATCGGCAAAGCCAAGGAGCTGGATGGACTTCCTGAATATCGTGCCAGCCAGCTCTTCTGATCACACCTTCTAACGCAATGTTGAACAGCAGACACGAAAGTCCATCACCTTGCCGTAACCCCCTTCGAGATTCAAAGGGACTCGAGAGTGTCCTCGATACTCGAACAACGCACATCACTCGATCCATCATCGCCTAGACCAATCGCGTCAGTTTATCCGGAAATCCATACTAGTGCATAATCTGCCATAGCTGATCTCGATCGATTGTGTCGTATGCGGATTTGAAATCGATGACCGAATGATGTGTGGGCACGTTGTATTCGTGGCATTTCTGCAGAACCTGCCGAATCGCAAAAAATTGGTCTGTGGTAGCGCGGGCACCCATGAATCCCGCCTGGTATTGCCCCACGAACTCTCTTGCAAATGGTGACAGGCGGTGGCATAGAATTTCGGAGAGTACCTTGTAGGCGGCGCTCAGCAGTGTGATCGCGCGGTAGTTGCAGCAATCCAACCCTTTTTGTAGATTGGGCATACGACACCTTTCATCCACTCCTCCGGTAATATATCCTCTTCCCAAATCTTGGCAATTACCCAGTGCAGTGCTCTAGCCATACTTTGTCTCCCGTCTTTCCTGAGCGTTCATGTCGCCGATGACGATTTTGACGTCCCGTTGTGAACAGCCGTCGTACACCTGCTCCAGCTGCGCATAGAACGCTTCTTTCTCGTCGTCGGGTCTCCCTTTGTGTGGGCAGTGCACATTGATGATACTGTAGTTGAAGTAGTTGAATAAACGGCTCCTCAACTTGCACATCCTCGCGTTGATCGGCTGCCAACCAATCACGCTTTGGCGCATCTTACCCAGCACTACAAAGCCGGTTCTCAGCTCGTTGGTGGTGCCACAGCTCTGGTAGAAAGTAGCTGCTCGATGCCCACTGTTCCACACCTTTTGTCCCGTCCAGTAAAGTTCCTGCAGTGCTCCGACTTCGAAGTTGCGTGGTTGAAGTTCGTCATAGATTAACCTATCGCAGCCCGGAAATCCAAGCGATTTGCAGTTCCATGTTCTGAGTTTCCAATCGTAGTCCTTATTTCGTCGCATAGGTCTGTGCCGATTGTTCCGATCCGTATTTCTTTCTTCAGTATTTGCAACGTTGTTTTTTTCCAGGGCTACTTGTTGGGCCTGCCCCCCAACCCCCTGTCTCGCCGGGGGACCATCGTGCGCAGCTCTGTCTCACGCTGGCACTAGGACGGTGATCAGCCGCTCCTAACATGGAGAACAGACGCTGTTATGAGCCGTACCTCCATGGTGAACAGACGCTCAGGTTTGGTGAAGCATTTCCTCTATCACCGTACTATGGTTACCACGCCAGTGTTTGCGTCGCGCCTCTTCACTTTGCTATTGCCGGACTGGCAACTTTCCCCAGGCTACGCCACCCAGCTGTGTCCATGTTTCAGCTGGTAGTCTTTTGTTATCATTTGACTCGAGGAGGCGTGAAGTAGGAACTTGTGAGGACCAGGGCTAGCTATTCCGCTCGTTCCAGGTTGTCAACTCACCATTTGTAGCCCAATCTCTGAAGTCTCAAAAATTTCTGTTTATGTCAGTAGAGAAATTGCTGTCTTTATAAGTAATTTATTTTTTTACATTTGTTTTTGCTGAGTTTTTCATTATTTTTATTTCAGTATTTTGAAGAAATTGTGAGTAAATTTAGCAAAAAAGTTTTATATTTTTTTTGGTTTCATACTGCTCAAGCTACGGTGGACTGTACTGCACTGGTCGGTTGACGGTACTCGTGTTCCCTTCGAAAACCGAGCCGGGTGGGAGCAGGAACCTTCGCGTTCCTTCCCAGGAGGGCAGCTGGCCCGAACACATAGACTTGGCTTCACTCGGATAGCCACGACGTGGTTGGATTGGACTAGCTTGGCTAGCACCAACCTTTGCAATAACTCGCTAACTTGAAAAAGGCTGAAACTTCTAAAACTCTTATTGTAATGATGGTGAGTGTTGGATTGGACGTTCGGAGATCGGATGCAAAGCGCGGGAGAAGTTCACTTATCACACGGATATATTTTCCTTCTCTACATATTTTTAATTTTAATGTTCTCTCTTCAACTGCTAAATTTATACTGAATGCACCGCAGTGGACACATTCCTTTTTATGCTGTTGTAGCTCTCCTCTACTTCGATGTGCACCGTACGGTGAAATTAATCGCGATATCGCAGATGCTCTCTGTTCTGCTTCCTGGATGGGCTTCTTTGCACTTGCTTGGTGCGACACAGTCGATGGTTGAACGAAAAGTTGCGTTCCCTCACAGTTGTACCCCTGCTTTTATGCTCACATTCTCGCTCACTTTGCAAAAGGGGCGGGCGTTCTCTCTCAGTTGTATCAAGATAAAATGAGGGGTTAGTGGATTTTCCTATGTTTCGAGGGGTGAATCGATTAGCTTGGGACCGAAAACAGTACCAGAGCTGAGCCAAAAAGTTGAGCACGTTTCTTCGGGACCTTCTAGTCTTAGAGTTACCTCTATGGTTGTACCCCTGCTATTATGCTCCCAGTCTTGTTCACTTTGCAAAAGGGGCTGGCGTTAGTAATACATTTCCTGCTCACTGCTAGACGCTGCTTCTTCTTCAGTTCGGCTGTTGGTGAACTGAACACATACGATGGGTAGGATTAAAATGTTTCTAATTTTCTACGATTTTTATTTGGGGACTGAGATTAACATGGCTGGTGGCTCTCTTCGTGTGCCGGATTGCGGGTCCATGTCTCGAACTCAACAACAGGCAATGTTAGTGAGTTGTTCAGCTTTAAAATCAGTTAAACATCTGAAAGTCGATGCAGAAGTACATAAACTGTCCAATTCCGTGTCAGTTTCTGCGCTCTTGCGTTGGCTTTCAGATGTTTCACTTATTTTCACAAATATTTTCTATTGTCACACAGAGATTTCCAAACAAGTTCGACGTATAGACGTCTTATCAGAATTAATTGAGAGCTGTGACTTTGAAGACTACGTGATGTTCCATAGAAAAATCCGAAACATCGGTATAAGGCGTCAATTGTTGAAACTGATCCGAGAGCTTCGTGGTTTTGTAAAAACCACTCATAGACGTCTTATCAGAAGGAATTTGAAGTTGTGACCGAAATATGGACCACGTTCACCGGAAGATCCGGTACATTCGTAAAAGTGGTCAATCCATGACACCGATTCTAGGACTCCGTGTTTTTTATCATTGAGTTTTGACCAGTTAATGGTCTACTGGAAGATCCGGAACATCAAAAAAAGTGCTCAATTCATGAAACTGACCCTAGAGCTTATACATGGTTTCCATTGTCCATTGCAATCATTTAATAGTTGACGAATTCAAGTAAATTTGTTATTGTTGAACGTCCTTTGAAGAATCAATGTAACATGTTTTTACTCTATTTTTGACGTGTGTCAGGTTTGTTGCCACTTTTAAAAATAGGTACTAGGTTGGAGCTATTCCATCTTTTGGGGAAGTTGCCAGATTCCAGTGAATATTAAAATTAAAAATATATAGTTTGATATAAGAGGTTCATATCTAGCATCCAAAACCCCAAACACGACAGGGACTGCATTTAAGTTACTTAAAATGTGAAAGTCTTTGAGGAAAATCGATCAATGCAAATAGTACCTTTTGAAATGTTTAACTAGAAATTTTTGATTTTTCATTACCATTTCGCAAATTTTCATTGAAAACTGATGTTACATCTTGGTTAATATGAAAGTTATGTAAGTTATGTTTGTATCATTTTATGGAGGTAGGAAAATGTTTGATTCTTGATCCTGGAATTATGATCGACAACATGTTTTATACTCACCTTAAGAGTAATATTTTTCAGTAACGTGTCTTCTAATACCAACTGAAGCTTTTTGTTCACCTCCAACATCAATTCCAAACTCATCTCCGATGTTTTAGCGTTACCATACACCGCATTAATTAAGCCATTATACAGCTACAGAAAGAAATAAATAAATCATTGATATCTCCACCCAACATTTAGGGGCTGTTCATAAACTACGTAGACTCTTTTAGAGGGGGTTGACAAATGTCTACGGTCAATACAAGTTTAAAAAAAATGTATGGACGATTGTCTAAACGGGGGGAGGGGGGTCTAACATCGCTAAAAATCGGTCTACGTAGTTTATGAACAGCCACTTACGTTTGTTACACATGTGTATGAAAACAAAGAAAAAGAAGACATTTCATAAGAGTTCAAAAAAAAAAGAGAAAACAATGTCCATATTTTTTCGAATTTTTCACTATTTTCCACAATAGTTAAAAATACACTTAAGTCGGTCTTTACGAATTATAGCATCGCGAATAAACAGAACAACCCAACGGCTAAGTTTTTATTTTAAATTACTATTGAGAAAACAGAGCTACAGAAAGTGAAAACCGTATAAATGTTTATTTTTTTCCTTTATTAACGAGACTTTCAGCCTTAGGCTATAAATGTGTATTAAATGCATACTGCCACCAATTATAACGCAAGGGCAGGCAACCTAAATAGCAGCATGCATGAAGCATAAAACCTAATCTAGAAAATGAAAACATCAGCAGAGTGGCAGACATTGAGCGAGAAAATTTCATTCTACTCCGTGACGAAACAAGACATAGAAGACAAGAACCTCAGCTATCTCGTTTCTCGATTTTTGTGTGAAATAGGTTGGAAGAGTGAAATCGGAATTCTATTTCGGAATCGTTTGCTGAACTGTTTCGCACATCTCGTTCGGGAACTTTTATTCTCTTTTCGTTCGCGATTATCACATAGCTAGTTCTTCAGCAAACTGATTCTCTGAAGAACTGCGAAAGAACTTTTTTTGAAAGTGAACTTTCCAAAAAATGGTCCAGGGTAGTTTGTCTTGGATTTGGCTTCGGATCGGTCGTAGCTGGTGCCTTCTGCTCCTTTTTGTTGGTTTGACGTTGAAGCTTTGAGAGGCTTTTGTTACCGAATAGTGTTTTGAAGGCTTCATTTTCCTTCCGCAGGGCTAGTATTTCATCATCTTGATCCTTGGTTGCCGATTCGAGCAAGGTTACTTGTTGCGACCCAGAACTTATAGTACTAACATGAAAGCACTAAATTACGAGTAAATTATACATACAAAATGAATTATAAATAAACTTAAAAATACCCACCACCCAGAACACCGCTTCTACACTTATACATCTATATACATCCCAAATTGATTACGCTTTACCTCACACTGAACACGACAAATAAATCAGATACCTAAGAAATACAAAGCAACACAGACCAGTTTCTGCACTCTCGTCCGAAAACTATCTCGGTTCGCGCCAGTCCGCCCAGTGATTAAAACCATAATTTCGCCGTTGTTCACAAGTTCGCCTTTGTCGTCGTGCCGGCCAGATTCCGGCACTCAAGCAAGAACATTTGGTGCCGAAACCCGGGATCACATTCCGGACAGTGATTGCGTTCCAACGGAACAATCAATTCGTCGCGAAAATTTATAACCATTCGAACCGTCCCGCGTGGGCTTTCACTGCGTGTATCTGCCCAGTACAATAGAAGCTACCGTTTAGTGATTGTTTTTCCTCACGCTGAGGTTGTGAGAAAGATTGCCACACCGCTCCCGCAAAGAGTGTCGTGCTGTTGGAGATAATTAATTACCGGTTGCTGCTGTAGCTATTTTGGACTGCATAGGATTTGGACCGCCCCAGAGTGCCGTCGTCAAAGTACCCGTTTGGCCAACCATCGTCGCAGTATCGCCGAGAAGATTTCATCCAACAAGTCCACGTCGTAACGATCGAAAGGTTAAGTACGGTCGAAGCAGGTGAGTGACCTCTTTTTCTTTGTTGAGGCAGAATGGCTACCGCCACGCGGAGCAAAAAGGCCAAGCAGCTGAAACAACTGGGTGCCAAGCGGGGCAATCTACTGCAATCAGCGCAATTGATTCGCGAATTTGACCAAAATTATGATCTTTCGCAAGCAGCCGAGATTCCATTTCGGCATGATCGTTTGGACAAGTTATGGGATGAGCTGGAACACGTTGATATGGAGCTTGAAGCACTTTGCGGTGATGACCCTGGCGCCGCTGAAACTCGAGCCGAGTTTCAGAACTTGTACTATCGATTGAAGGGTTCACTTACGAGAAAGCTTCTAGATCCTACCCAAGCCAATCCGCCTGCTCCCGTACAACAACATCAGATTATGCTCCCTTCCTCTGGTGTGCGCCTCCCAGAGCTAAAAATCCTAGAATTTGATGGGAACCCTGAAGATTGGTCTGGCTTTCATGACTTGTTTAAATCCATGATCCATGACAACTACCAATTAACAAACATTCAGAAGCTACATTATCTTCGAGCTTCGTTGAAAGGGGATGCTGCTCGTATCATCTCATCTCTTGCCGTTTCTACGTACAGCTACACTGTTGCGTGGAAGTTGATAACAGATCGTTACGAGGACAAGAATTTGTTGATCAAGCAACACATCTCTGCGCTTTTTTCGGTTTCTCCGCTGCGGAATGAGTCCGCTTCTGGCCTTTCTGAACTGGCAGATGAGTTCGAGAAACACGTGAAAATCTTGGACTCTCTAGAAACCAAGGCGTAGCATTGGGATTCTGTGTTGGTGGAGCTCCTTTTCAGTCGTATGGATGCCACCTCACAGAAACAGTGGGAAAATAACCGTGACAAAACCCAGCGTCCTTCGTACGACGATCTCATAAAGTTTATCCATGATCACTCACGCACACTGCAGTCCCTCAAGCTCTCCCAATTAGTTTGTACACCGTCGATGGAGGCCAAGCCTACGAAGTCACGACAAGTGTTGGCCCATTCGGCCACAGAACAAACTTCTAAATGCGCTGCGTGCAAACAAGCGCATTGTCTGTTCCAATGCGAGGTCTTTCGTGATCAAACTCCGCATCAACGTTTCGATTTAGTTGAATGGAACAACTTATGCATCAATTGCATCAAAGCATCCCACGAAGCAAGAAACTGTACCAGTGGGTGCTGCAAGTATTGCCAAAAGAAGCACCACACTTTGCTTCATCTCCCGTCGTCCGCCTCCTTGATGATGGGTGGAGCTCCACCAAACAGTCAACACACTGAATTCCCAATGCATGAAACAAATCCCAATCTGTCGCTTTCTCCTCCGGTTCCGTTCAATAGTGGCCCGGATGTCACTTCGGTCAATCGTGCGTACCCGCTCTCGTCGCCGTTGGTATTTGCGCCTCGCCTGCCCCCGTCGGAAATAGTCACACCTCCTTTCACCGCCTGTCAAACCGTCGCACCAGCAAATGTTGGTGAAAATACTGTGATTTTGTACACCGCACTAGTGAATATCCACGATAACCTCGGGCACAGTCAAATCGCTCGTGAACTCCTAGACAGCGGCTCACAGTCAAGTTTCGTTTCCGAGTCGTTGTGCCAACGTTTATCGCTCAACCGAGTGAAGATCAACATGCCTGTAAGCGGCATTGGGCAAGCAATTGTCAACGTACGTTACGTAGTCTCGGTGAGCATCTCATCCCGATTTGGGTCACAACAATTCCCATTGCATTGCCTGGTGTTGCCGAAACTAACGGTGAACCTTCCAATGAAGACGGTGGATATTAACACGTGAAAAATTCCCAAGCATCTACCGTTAGCAGACCCACACTTCTATCAAAGTCACGGTATCGATTTAATTATCGGTGCCGAGCTTATCCCGTTCATTCTGCAATCCGAGCAGATTCCGTTCGATGACCAGCTACCACCACTCCAGAAGACAAGCTTCGGATACGTATTCTCGGGAAAGGTTCCCGCTTCGATGACCACTCCACTTATCTGCTTGGTCTCCGCTTTCGACAACCTGGACGCACAGGTGAAAAGGTTCTGGGAAGTGGAAAACTTTGATGTCGGGAAATGCCTGACTGCCGAAGAACAACAGTACGAAGCCCACTTCGCATCTACACATAGTCGCAATGCCGACGGTCGTTATGTAGTGCGTCTACCTGTTAGGCAAGAACTTCTACCGTCTATTGGAGACACGTGGAACATAGCAGCTCGTCGATTTTCTGCCCTTGAAAGACGGTTCCGCTCCGATGAAACACTATAAAAGAGCTACACCGATTTCATGGAGGAGTACGAACGGTTAGGCCACATGGAGGAAGTGAAGACTCGCGTCGCGTTACCCCAGTATTTCCTGCCCCATCACGTAGTCCATCGTCCCGACTCGTCAACAACCAAAATAAGAGTCGTGTTCGACGGCTCGGCTAAAAGCAGCAACCAGCTCTCCTTGAACGATCTTCTTCTCACAGGACCAACAGTTCAGCCTTCCATGTTGTGCATCGTTGTCAACTCTTGTTTCCACCGATTCGTCATGAAAGCAGACGTGGAGAAAATGTTTCGACAGGCTTTGGTTCATCCGGACGATCGCCTACTACAGCAAGTTGCGTGGCACCGAAACGAATCAGAGCCACTGAAAACCTATTCCTTGAACACTGTCACCTATGGCATATCTTGTGCTACGTATCTAGCAACCAGAGTCCTAAACCAGCTGGCGGACGATGAAGGGCATGACTTTCCACTTGCTGCCCCCATTGTCAAGAAAGAATTTTATGTAGACGATGTTTTAACTGGAGCCGAGAGCATCGGAGCTCTAGTTGAAACCAGCATACAGCTGACCGAATTACTAAAGCGAGGTGGTTTCAATCTGCGAAAGTGGAGCGCGAATCACCCCAGTATTCTGGAACATTTTCCAGAAGAACTAAAGGAGCATCAGTTGCCGCTAGAACTCGACTGATCTGCATCGATCAAGGTACTAGGCCTACTATGGTTTCCAAAGGAGGACGTATCTGGATTCAAGGTCCCTGATTTTCCAGCCCTGCCACACGTTACGAAGCGCCTCGTACTATCGGAGATGTCGCAGTTATTTGACCCCTTGGGTCTGGTCGGACCAGTGGTGGCCAGTGCGAAGATGTTTGTGCAGCGATTGTGGCAGGAGAAACTTAGCTGGGACGAAAAGCTACCGGACGTTGTGCAATCATGGTGGCTGTCCTTCCGAACAACAATTGGTATCGTTCGGAATCTTCGAGTCCCTCGGTGGGTGTTCGAAGAGAGTGTAAAAAGCTACGAGTTGCACTGTTTTGTCAACGCTTCTTCCAAAGGGTATGGAGCGTGCATCTACACAGTATCAACAGGACCTTCCACTAAACGAACAAGCCATTTGCTCATAGCAAAATCACGTGTTGCTCCAGTATGTGGTTATTCCATCCCACGGTTGGAACTCTGTGCAGCCGTACTTGGAAGCCAGTTGGCTGATACCATTCGTAGAACAACCAAGTTTGACTCTGCGGTCACGTTCTGGTCAGATTCATCGATCGTTTTGCACTGGATTAATTCACCACCTTCGTCCTGTAAGATATTCGTGTCCAACCGAGTATCGGAGGTCCAGAAACTCACCCAAGGATCCCAGTGGCGGCACGTTCCAACCCTAGAAAATCCCGCCGATCGTTTATCTCGCGGAGTACAACCAGATGATATCAAGAACGATGCACTGTGTGGGCATGGGCCGTCCTACTTGCTGAATGAAGTGGAATCGTGGCCAGCTCCTATAATTCCATTAACGTCTACCGACATTCAGCATCATACACCTGAGCAGCGGCAAACGGTTGTACTCCTAAGTGTCACATTTGACGATTCGCTAATCCACGATTACTCACAACTGTCGCATCTTATCAAAGTTGCTTCATTCTGTCAACGTTTCGCAAAAAACTGCCGATTGCCGAGGATGGCTCGTACAGTGGGACCAATCGTTCTGCTCCTCATTGCTAGTTGTTCCAAAAGGAAAAAATGACATTCGCTTGGTTATTGATTTGAGAGGTCCAAACAGATGTGTTCACAGAACCCCATTTAAGATGCCGACGTTTGAATCTATTCTAATGGAGTTGCACGGGACAAAATGGTTTTCTACCATCGATCTCAAGAATGCATTTTTTCATGTTGTACTTGACGAGCGTTGTCGACATTTGACCAACTTTTTCTCAGGTGATGCGCTATATCGATGTCGTCGGTTACCTTTTGGTCTTTGTAATGCTCCAGATATTTTTCAAGATATCATGCAGTCTGTAATTCTATCGGGATGCAAGGGAACGGTCAATTACATGGATGACATACTCGTATCTGGAAAAACAAAAGACGAGCATGATATGAACCTGAAAGAAGTTCTTAAGCGATTAGAGGATCATAATGTCAAGGTCAACGGAAGTAAATGCTCATTAAATAAACAAGAAGTGACGTTTTTGGGATTCAACTTGTCTGCTGACGGATGGAGTGTAGAAGATGAGAAAATAAAGGCAATTCAACGCTTTCGCAGACCAGAAAACCAAGATGAAGTAAGGAGTTTTCTGGGGTTAATCAATTACGTCGATCGATTCATTCCTCATCGAGCAGACAAAACGTGGTGGTTGAGAGAACTAGCAAGAGCAGATCACTTCTACTGGTCCGATGACTTAGATCTAGAATTTGATTACTTACGACGCACCGCTTGGACAAAGATCAAGACCTTGGGTTATTACAATCAATCTGATGAAACCGAGCTCTATGTGGATGCCTCGCCTCATGGCTTAGGAGCTGTCCTAGTGCAATTCGATGATAAATCCAACCCGAGAGTCATTGCTTGCGCTTCGAAAGCTTTATCGTCGGCAGAACAAAAATACCCACACACGCAGAAGGAGGGTTTGGGGGGGTGGAAAGATTCTCCAATTACTTGTTAAGCACTACTTTCAAGATCAGATCAGATGCAAAATCAAATGAATTCATCTTCGGAGGCATGCATCGCATCGGAAAAAGGGCTGTTTCACGAGCAGAGGCATGGGCACTCAGGCTGCAGCCATATGATTTCACCGTTGAGTGCGTCCCAGGAGACATGAACATAGCAGATACGCTCTCTAGATTGGTAGTCGATAGAGTACCAGCAAGATCCTTCGATGACTCATCTGAAGGACATTTACTATTCGTACTTGATATGGCAAATATGGAAATGAATTGGAACGAAATTGAGCTAGAAGCAGAGATCGACAAGGAACAGATTGAAATTCGGGAATCTATGAAATCTGGTGCATGGAGCACGGAGTTGAGGGCCTACGAATGTCAAGCTAAGTATTTACGGTTGATGGGTGCTCTAATTTTCAAGGAGGATCGGGTAATATTGCCCTTGAATTTGAGAACTAAGGCAATCGAATTATCACACCAAGGCCATATAGGTGTAGCATCGATGAAAAGAATACTGCGAAATAATTTCTGGTGGCCCGAAATGAGTAAAATTGTTCAGAAATATGTAGATAATTGTGATACATGCCTACGACTTTCGAAGAAAAATGCACCTCTTCCCAGTAGGGAGCTTCCACAAGGACCGTGGGAGATATTGCAAATCGATTTTTTCACGGATAAAGATTTTGGCCATGGAGAATTTTTGGTAGTAGTGGATACTTATTCCAGGTACATCCTTTAGCTGAGAGCCACCATAATAGTGATAATCAATCAATCAATATTCCAGGTACATCCAAGTGATTGAGATGAAAAACATCAATGCAGATACAACCAACGCTGCTTTGGGCAAAATATTCGAAGTATGGGGTTATCCTTTGGCGATCCAAAGTGATAATGGACCACCCTTTCAGAGCGATAAATTTGTTAAGACGTGGGAGGACAGAGGTATCAAGATACGGAAGTCCATTCCGTTAAGTGCACAATTGAATGGCGCCGTAGAGCGACAAAATAGTGGCATCAAAAATGCGTTAGCGGCCGCCAAATTGGATAAAGAAAACTGGAGAGCAGCATTGGAGAAGTATGTTCATACGCACAACAAAATTCGACCTTTGTCGCGACTAGGAATTACGCCCTTTGAATTATTGGTAGGATGGAAATTCCGCGGTACCTTTCCCAGCCTTTGGGATACTATCTCTCCAGCATCATTAGACCGCACTGATATTAAAGAAAAGGATGCAGCATCTAAGCTTCAAAGCAAGAAATACGCTGATAAGTTCAGAGGAGCTAAGGTTTCGGATATCAAAGTGGGAGATACAGTGCTAGTAGCACAACAGAACAAACAAAAATCGGACCCGACATTTTCTGCAGAAAAATTTACAATAATTGCAAGGGATGGAGCTAAAGTCGTTATCCGGAGTGAACGAGGAGTCCAGTACTCCCGAAATGTTCAGGACGTCAAGAAAGTTCCAGAAAATTTGAAGGAGATTGCGGATACAACGATCCAAGAGGAACACGAAGTGGAAACACGAAACATAGGAAGCGGTTCGCTGAAAACGTTTCTGGAATCGAGCTTGAGGACGATTTGGAGGATAACGTAGAGATAGCTCAGCGACCAAAGCGATGTGTGAGAAAACCAAACAGGTTCAAAGATATGGTGCTATACAGTATTTTCGAATAGAGTGAGGTATTTTAGCCACGAGAAGGCTTAACATTAAATAAATTAATAAGTTCTATATTTTGCAGTTGAATCGACCCAGCAAACAGTGATAAGATAAACAAAAAAAAAATGGAATTAAGCTTCAAGACCGTTAAACCATGATGAGGACATCATTCAACAATCGAAGAGATAAACGAGAATACCAAGTGGATTTAAATATGATACTGTATAACAAATTTATGTAAAGAGAGTAGAGGACAGGGGTATTGTAGAGATAACGATGAGAATAATTATAATACATAACAAAATAGTAAAACACATCTTTTGAATAAATTAAAAGAAAGTCTATTTCTCCTCTAAGATGCATTTTCATATTCAATATGCTTGGCAATCTTTAATTTTGGTAGTTTCACTATCGGATGTATAGCGAACGGTTGCTAAGTGGTGATTGGTTGCGTTTGGCAACCGGCAACAGCAGCTATAAATAAGGCAGCAGTCTAGTGCTGAGGCTCCTTCTACGAACGGACGGCGTGTCTACCGGACAAGCGATAACTACAGCAGCAGCTCTCTCTCTTCGGCAGCAGTGATTGACTTCGGTCAGCAGCAAATCGGAAGAACATCAAGGGGTTGAGAGTTCCCCTGGCGTTCTCTTCATTGTCAAGGAGGGGTGATTGGTTGCGTTTGGCAACCGGCAACAGCAGCTATAAATAAGGCCGCAGTCTAGTGCTGAGGCTCATTCTACGAACGGACGGCGTGTCTACCGGACAAGCGATAACTACAGCAGCAGCTCTCTCTCTTCGGCAGCAGTGATTGACTTCGGTCAGCAGCAAATCGGAAGAACATCAAGGGGTTGAGAGTTCCCCTGGCGTTCTCTTCATTGTCACGGTGTGGTGATTGGTTGCGTTTGGCAACCGGCAACAGCAGCTATAAATAAGGCCGCAGTCTAGTGCTGAGGCTCATTCTACGAACGGACGGCGTGTCTACCGGACAAGCGATAACTACAGCAGCAGCTCTCTCTCTTTCTTCGGCAGCAGTGATTGACTTCGGTCAGCAGCAAATCGGAAGAACATCAAGGGGTTGAGAGTTCCCCTGGCGTTCTCTTCATTGTCACGGTGTGGTGATTGGTTGCGTTTGGCAACCGGCAACAGCAGCTATAAATAAGGCCGCAGTCTAGTGCTGAGGCCGATTCTACGAACAGACGGCGTGTCTACCGGACAAGCGATAACTACAGCAGCAGCTCTCTCTCTTCGGCAGCAGTGATTGACTTCGGTCAGCAGCAAATCGGAAGAACATCAAGGGGTTGAGAGTTCCCCTGGCGTTCTCTTCATTGTCACGGTGTGGTGATTGGTTGCGTTTGGCAACCGGCAACAGCAGCTATAAATAAGGCCGCAGTCTAGTGCTGAGGCTCATTCTACGAACGGACGGCGTGTCTACCGGACAAGCGATAACTACAGCAGCAGCTCTCTCTCTTCGGCAGCAGTGATTGACTTCGGTCAGCAGCAAATCGGAAGAACATCAAGGGGTTGAGAGTTCCCCTGGCGTTCTCTTCATTGTCACGGTGTGGTGATTGGTTGCGTTTGGCAACCGGCAACAGCAGCTATAAATAAGGCCGCAGTCTAGTGCTGAGGCCGATTCTACGAACGGACGGCGTGTCTACCGGACAAGCGATAACTACAGCAGCAGCTCTCTCTCTTCGGCAGCAGTGATTGACTTCGGTCAGCAGCAAATCGGAAGAACATCAAGGGGTTGAGAGTTCCCCTGGCGTTCTCTTCATTGTCACGGTGTGGTGATTGGTTGCGTTTGGCAACCGGCAACAGCAGCTATAAATAAGGCCGCAGTCTAGTGCTGAGGCTCATTCTACGAACGGACGGCGTGTCTACCGGACAAGCGATAACTACAGCAGCAGCTCTCTCTCTTCGGCAGCAGTGATTGACTTCGGTCAGCAGCAAATCGGAAGAACATCAAGGGGTTGAGAGTTCCCCTGGCGTTCTCTTCATTGTCACGGTGTGGTGATTGGTTGCGTTTGGCAACCGGCAACAGCAGCTATAAATAAGGCCGCAGTCTAGTGCTGAGGCTCATTCTACGAACGGACGGCGTGTCTACCGGACAAGCGATAACTACAGCAGCAGCTCTCTCTCTTCGGCAGCAGTGATTGACTTCGGTCAGCAGCAAATCGGAAGAACATCAAGGGGTTGAGAGTTCCCCTGGCGTTCTCTTCATTGTCACGGTGTGGTGATTGGTTGCGTTTGGCAACCGGCAACAGCAGCTATAAATAAGGCCGCAGTCTAGTGCTGAGGCTCATTCTACGAACGGACGGCGTGTCTACCGGACAAGCGATAACTACAGCAGCAGCTCTCTCTCTCTTCGGCAGCAGTGATTGACTTCGGTCAGCAGCAAATCGGAAGAACATCAAGGGGTTGAGAGTTCCCCTGGCGTTCTCTTCATTGCCAAGGAGGGGTGATTGGTTGCGTTTGGCAACCGGCAACAGCAGCTATAAATAAGGCCGCAGTCTAGTGCTGAGGCTCATTCTACGAACGGACGGCGTGTCTACCGGACAAGCGATAACTACAGCAGCAGCTCTCTCTCTTCGGCAGCAGTGATTGACTTCGGTCAGCAGCAAATCGGAAGAACATCAAGGGGTTGAGAGTTCCCCTGGCGTTCTCTTCATTGTCACGGTGTGGTGATTGGTTGCGTTTGGCAACCGGCAACAGCAGCTATAAATGAAGCCGCAGTCTAGTGCTGAGGCTCATTCTACGAACGGACGGCGTGTCTACCGGACAAGCGATAACTACAGCAGCAGCTCTCTCTTCGGCAGCAGTGATTGACTTCGGTCAGCAGCAAATCGAAAGAACATCAAGGGGTTGAGAGTTCCCCTGGCTTTCTCTGCATTTCGCACGGCGCTCAACCAGAAACTATGGAGCTTCCCCAGGCAAACAACTTTGTACGGGCTCCTGAAAATCACGACAGTGTGTATACAGAAGCAGCTGAGCTGCACACTCATCCATCGAAACACCACCGCAGCTGAGCTGCGAGTGCTATGAAATAAAAGGGACATCGACTTATCACCAGGTTGCCAAAAGCAAATCTGTATTTTTGCTTATAAAATTCTTTTCATCTGTATTTCTTCTTCGAAAAATCTGTATCAATATCTGTATAGTTTTAATGTTGCGTATTCCGCTCCAAAATGAACAAAGAAGTGATGGAAGTGCGGTATCGGTCATAAAAGTGCGCTTTTGCATCAAATCGTGTTAGTACATTTTGCGCCGAATACATTAATAGCGGTAAGCTTCAACTTGGATTTACTTTTAATACCGTTTCTGTTTCGAAAATCTGCCAAATGTTTGCTTAAGATTGAATTGGTTAATAGCACCGTCGATACCAAATCAACCCAACATTCGTTATCGGGATTTCAACCGAGGATAATATCAGTTGGTACTTACCGCCATAAGATCATTCTAGATTAGTAATCCAATAAAAACAACGTACATATATGCAATTTGTGACGTAGGTAATTGCATGTACGTAGAGTGCTGTCATGCAGTTGTGTGTTCATGAGTTCTACACTCTCGAGGCAAGGTTACGTTAAAATGAAAGTAAGACTAACGCAAAAATTTAGCTGAATTAAAGATATACCTCAAAATATCTGTATATACTTTTACCCAATCAAAATATCTGTATATACTTTTACCCAATCAAAATATCTGTTTATACTTTTACCCAATCAAAAAATCTGTATATCTGTATAAACAGATTCTTGGTTTGAAAACTGCTAAAAAAATCTATATGTATAAATACATATTATTCTGTATTTTTGCCATCCCTAATCACCAGTACCTACTTCTCTCCCTTCCGCTCACAGAATTCGCCGATTCGGGGTCTCTCGTTGTGTGTTCTGCTGAGACTGAGCAATATTCGATACCGCGAAACATCTCCGCAGTTATGTTTACTTTCGGCGCAGGAGATGTGCTGTAATCGAAAGTTGAGTATGTAGTTCAACATTTACAATAACATTCTACCAAATTTTCATGTGTGTAGTCCACTGCAATTGCCGAATGTACGAACGAATAGGGTGACCATAGCGCATTTTAAGAAAACGTCACAAGTTTTTATGGCTGTTTTAAATCAATAATTACGAAGAAACCATAAAGCCTACAAGGTTACTACCAAGGACACAACTCTAGGGAACTGCATGGAGAATGTTTCGTAGAACAACTAAATTAACAGTAATGAGATTTTCAACTTAAATACACCAGTTTTTTAGGTACCGTAAAACGGGGTAACATTGATAGTTTTTTGAACTATATTCTAAATATTTTTACAGCAATTATTTTTTTTTAATTTTATTTTTTTAAAACAAGTTCTGATGATCCTTGAGTCAATTCGTTAGTAATATGCTTGACGGAAATTATATCATTTGCTCTATTGTTTTAGTCTTGTGACCGAACATCAGTATTTTGATTTGGGGTTACTTTGACAATCTTCGTTGAATGTAGAAGAAAATGCGTGAAACTCAAATAATTTAATTCTTGAAATATGCAACTTTGAATGAATATATAATCAGAAAACATCATCAGTTATAAGAATACAACATTTAATTTGTGATGGCTATATTAGAAATACATTTCATAAGTGATGATTTGAGTGTTTTGACGTAGAACTACGTCTTTGTCGACTATACTGGGGTGCAAATCAAAAAATATGTGTGGTGAAGGAGTGTTAGATTTTGAACGCTTGTAACTTTGTCATTTATAGATGAAATTAAAATCCAAATACGCCAATCGATAGGATATTACATAACGAACCTGCTGAAATAAATATTTTTCCAATTTTTTTTTGTAATTAAACTTTTGGAAATGTACTAAAGATAATTGTATCACTGTTTTCATGAAATAAGCCTTTTTCCCAAACCCAGTCATCATAAACGAATACCACTTGGTTGCCCATCATTCTGCTTGAACCTTAAAAGATATAAATCAGCGCTGCTCTCTTGCCTCTGCTCATTACCGCTTCGGACGGCGTAGCACTAGGTCCTGCTTCAAGCAGGACTAAGTCAGTGGCTAAAGGTGAATCACGGCGTGTCCACCACAATGAGGAATGAGATTTGAAAAAAACGTGCATGTAAAACCCCCTCCCCTTAACAACCTCTCCCCTCCCCCCTTAACATAACCCGAAAAAGACATGGACTTTGACGATCATTTTTTCCGGGAAATAAATTTTAAGCAAACCACAATTATGTAGGGTAAACGCTCCTATAGTTGCGGTACGTTAGAAGCATTAGGTCCCTATAGTTGTGTATTGAGTCTCCATGCACAACTATAGGAACCTAACGCTTCTAACGTACCGCAACTATAGGAGCGTTTCCCCTACCTATAAACAATTATTTTTTTTATATGCAGAGCCAACATTTTCAAAAAAAAAATTGCTTAACAGGAGACATACACTCGATGAATTACCAACAACTGACTGTAAAACATATCTGGTACCTCTACACATGAAATTATATTAACATCCAAAGTCCATCCTTTTTTTCCATATTCTGCACAAAAGAAGCGTTCTGCCCCGCCCCCATTCGTAATAAAATGGCGGGAAATCCTGACAGTTGCGGGGCTTAGAAAGTATGTTTTGTGCAGAATATGTAAAAAAGGAGGGACTTCGGATGTATTTTTTCTGCAAAATAAGTAAAAAAGGAGGGATGTCGGATGTTAACCTAAATGCATATATCATGCATCATAGATAGAGATAGGTTCTACGTCATACTGCGGTCGTGTCTAAGGCACAACCCTTTAATTTTTTTTTTAAACAGGCGATAAACAAGAAAATTAAATTTCAACATTTTTGTAAAATATGTAACACATACAATATAAGAACTATATACCATATCAACGGAAATGTATTAAGCTGCAATATGGAACCAATGTTTCCAATTCGGAAAACGTGCAGAGAGTAAATTTAATAATTGTATTCTACTATCAAAGTTACCCGCATTATCAAAGATACCCCGTTTTACGATACTTTCAACATACTTTTCAATTTTAATGTATGATAATTAACTTTTATCGAGTTCTTTACTGATGAGCATTGATAGCTAAGACTTTAATCTTTCATTTGGTATGTTGAAATCAGAAAACCACATTAAGATTAAAAAAAATATAGCTAACCAAAGTTGACAATAAAAAAAACTTAAAATGTTGAATAAGTCACTTAGCAGTCATTTCCGACTCTTTGTTTCATGGGGATTTTTTCATAACTTGAGGAGCCCTATCTACTCTGAAAATATGTAAAACCCGGAACCAAACACCCTGTTAAACCAAAAGCGCCATTCCGAGTAACGTCAAAAAGAGCTTAATCTTTCGATAATAACTTGAACACATAGCCGTTTCTTTTTGTGTTGGTTGTAATAGATGCTATTATCTTACTTTTATCGATCAGTGTGCTGAAAATACCTGGGAATGTCATTATATGGCCGTAGAGATACGAAGAGAATTTGTCAATGTTACTTAGGACCTAATGCAAAGTTCAGCTTGATTTGTCAAGGTCATCAATCTAATGTTAGTTCCCATCTGTTAAAATCTAACATAACATATGGGTCATTCCAGCTCAAGTGGGTACACCACCTGTGGTCGAAGTCACCGATTTGAGCCAAACTTGGCCAAAACACTCATTTTGGCATTCTGAACAAACGCCTTTTTTGATTTTGCTCTAAAGTGCTTAGATCCTTCTGTGCTAGAACCCTGTATTTTCGAGATTTTTAAATATTTCAACTTTCAGAAGAGATTACTCCACAATCAAATAAGCTATTCGTGATCTTAGAACGTCAATTTAAAAGTTTTGTAATGTAAGTTATTATAAATGTACAAACATTTTGTTTTTGTTATAGTAACTACAGTAAAAAGACTGATAACCGGCAGGTATCCAAATGGTCAAAAAATGGACTATTTTCACACATGGGCGGGATTTTTTATTTCTTAATATTTTGAGCTCAAATTTTCACCACACCTTGGAAAACTCTTGTACTTGATGTGTTTCCAAGGGTAAATGATTTGGACAAACAGTTTTTGAGATATTACCAGATGAGTGAGTGGTAGTTTTGAGCTTTTTTGGTGGAAAATCGATACCATTTTTTCCTTGACTTCCTTGGCCGATGGCACAATCATATTTTTATGTTATTTTTCACATGAATCCATGTTCACAGGATTCTCAATATATGAAATCATAACTACCTCATTTATTTACTTCTGTCCATAATTTAATTGTGGTCCTAAAAGTGAAAAATATGTTCCTATGAATACAGCCAAAACGTGCTTAAGAAGTACGATGAAATCAGATAGATTAGCAGGTATGCAAAATTTCAGTTGTGGATGACAGTTGCTACTTGAATAATACCAAATACATCATATCAAGAAGACTTGCAACTTTTCCAGAATCCAAGTGACACATACAATAGCGCTGCGCTTGAGTAAAGCTGGAAGCAACGCATAGAAAAATTAGCAAATACACAAACCTTTCTTCTGAGGATGTAATCTTACTATCAAATTCGTTCGAAGCATTTACCTTTGAGAGGCAGATGACGCGATTGTAGCTGTCTTGATTTGTTGTCTTCGATAATACCCTTATTTGAGTAATTAATTTTCTTTAGATGTAATCTCACGAGCAAGAATGATTTTTTTTATTATACTTATAAAGAAAAATAAATATGAAAAGCTTTGAGTGGGTTGGTATATTTCCTTTTAATTCCGTTATAATTGCTTATCTTTTGACAGATACGCGTATTTCGTCTACTACTTGCAGACTTCATCAGTGCCAAGTACTCAACACCACTGAAGAATCCATCTTTAATCTACGAGTTATATACTAATCAATAGGTACTAAAAATCAGCAGGTATCCACTGCCATGTCAAAATTTACCTAAACAGGTACCTAAATTCAGTCTCCAACAGGTAGAGGCATGCTACGATGTGTTGTTTTAGGTAGCATGCTAAAGAGTCTCGAGTATCCGTTTCCTTGATCTCTTTTAAGCAATGTTGATGGATTCTGTTTAAATATTTCTAGACTTTCGGCTACGTCTAGTTTCCAAGGTGAAGATACAGTCCGCAGGATATTAATGTTTTCCTTAGTCGATGAAGTCTGCAAGTAGTAGACGAAATACGCGTATCTGTCAAAAGATAATCAATTATAACGGAATTAAAAGGAAATATACCAACCCACTCAAAGCTCTTCATAAAGGGATTCCGTTAAGAGGTTCGACAAATTTAAAGGATTGAAAAATAAACGTTGAACCTTTATTTTTTATTTTTTGTAAACGCACTTAACATTCATGAACGTAACTGTCATGTTCTTCTTCTACGCATTTGAAGCTTACTGCTTATCGCATATTAGCTTATTGTGTGCTCTCAACTTAGTGTTCTAAATGCACTTCCACAGTTATTAATTGAGAGCTTTCAATGACAAAATCAATGCATGTTAACGTAACTGTCATGCATCGTCAGCAAACTCATAGTTCAAAATCAGTTTGTAAACCATTATGTACTGCACCGCCCACCGTTATTTCTGTCTTTTGGAAAATCTAACTATTTTCTTTACTAGTGCTATAGTACTTTAAATTAGTCATCTACAATTAATCTGTTGGATTGATTAGAGGACAACCGAGAAATAGTGATGAGAAAATGGTACAACCCGCCGTGCTATTCTGAGGATGGTACTGATTTTACATACTTGCGATTCGATTTTACATAAATATCTGTACAGCCAAGTCAGATGAAAGTGCTCCCAACGTTGAAACGTTGTCTTCTGAGCACAAACACAACCTACTGTTCTTGCAAGCCTAAAAATCTTTACTAATACTTAGACATAATTATAAGTCTGTAACTGTTTCCTGTGCTTCAAATGCGTAGAAGAAAAGAACATGACAGTCACGTTCATGAATGGAAAGTGTGTTTTCAAAAAATGAAAAATGAATCTTCAACGTTTATTTTTCTTTATAACTATAATAAAAAAAAATCATTCTTGCTCGTGAGATTGCATCTAAAAAAAAATTAATTACTCAAATAAGGGTATTATCGAAGACAACAAGAAAAAACGCATTCTTGCTCGTGAGATTAATTACTCAAATAAGGGTATTATTCAAGTAGCAGCTTTCATCCACAATTGAAATTTTATATATCTGCTAATCTATCTGATTTTATCGTACTTCACGTTTTGGCTGTATCCCATAGGAACGTATTTTTCACTTTTAGGACCACAATTAAATTATGGACAGAAGTAAATAAATGAGTAAGTTATGATTTCATATATTGAGAATCCTGCCCAGAACATGTGAAAAATAACATAAAAATATGATTGGAAGGAATTCAAGAAAAAAAAAATGGTATTGATTTTCCACCAAAAAAGCTCAAAACTACCACTCACTCATCTGGTAATATCTAAAAAACTATTTGTCCAAATAATGTAACCTTGGAATCACATCAAGAGCCCTAAATATTAAGAAATAAAAAATCCCGCCCATGGTGAAAATAGGCCATTTTTTGACCTTATGGATACCTGCCGGTAATCAGACTGTTTACTGTAGTTACTATAACAAAAACAAAATGTTTGTACATTTATAATAATTAAAATTACAAAACCTTTAAATTGACGTTCTAAGATCACGAATAGCTTATTTGGTTGTGGAGAAATCTCTTCTGAAAGTTGAAATATTTAAAAATCTCGAAAATACAGGGTTGTAGCCCAGAAGGATCTAGGCACTTTAGAGCAAAATCAAAAAAGGCGTTTGTTCAGAAAGCCAAAATAAGTGTTTTGGCCAAGTTTGGCTCAAATAGATGACATCGACCACAACTTTTTAAAATTCTGTACCCACTTGAGCTGGAATGAAGGCAACATTGGGGGTGCAATTTCATCATCCGAAGTCGGTCGCGGCATGAATGGGGTCTGATTTTGATCCAGAGATGATGGATTTTAATTCTGAATACGCAAATCGATAGGATTTTTTCTACGAATCTGCCTAAATGAACACTTCGACAGTGAGCATGCATAAGGGCGTAAACGCGATGATCGATTCTCTTCGACACAATTTTCTAGAATTTTTTCAATGCAGAGTTGTATTGGCTATCAAAAGTATCAGCAAACGCATCGAGAAACGTTAATTCTAGCGAGTTATTTAGTAAAGAGAAAATCGACGAAGAGAATTGATCATCGTGTTTACGCCCTTATGCATGCTCACTGTCAACTTTACAAATTTTTAATTTGTCACTATTGACAATTGCACAAATGTCCAACTGTTGCAATGGGGACCAATCGAATTCGATCGTGTCTCCCTGAACGGTGATTATTCAATCAACGTGTGTGTGGTGGTCGTCAGCAGCAGCAGCAGTGCTTTCGACGCGTGGCGTTGAACATTGTACACAACGAAAAGCTGCCTGCAAGCAGCGAGCTGTGGCCCACATGAGCGTCCATTCACCGAAGAAGGAGGAAGAAGCCTCACCGCTACTGATCGGGATCCATCTTCGTGAGTCGCTGTGGGCCATCTATGCCAAGCGCGTCACCCTCGTTCCAAACAACTTACAGCTTGCCAGCCTCATCCGTGTTGAACATCCTAATAGCTCAGCATTACTCAACCATCACGACAAAACCGTCCTTTTCAGGACCACTATAATATTGATAAAGAGTATTTTTTAGACATCAATCGGATGTCACAACGAAAGGCTTCCCACAAGCAGCTAGCTATCAAGACTACCGTCAACCGCTGATCGGATTCAGTTGCTCGTCGTGATTTTGTGATTGATGTGTTCATATGTGTTATGTGTGTAATTCATATTTCATTTCCGCACCGCTATCAACTCCAAGAACATCGAGGACAAATTTCTACAGCATTATTCTAAACTGACTTCCAAGCTCCCAACCCATCGGTCCTTTTCAGGACCACAAATGACTGATTAAAGAGTTAACTAAAGAGTAAGAGCTTGTATCCAAGACATACCGCGCAGGATTGGCTTGTACTACATGGACATGGACAGAGCACCTCACAAACAGAACTCTCAAATTGCTTCCGAATTTCAACCTATTGAACTTTTTCTCTGATAACGATGATCAATTTAATATAAGTCAAAGACCGCTCTCCATCACCATCAACTACAACAACAACAACAGTTAGCAAATGCATTGATACAGCAGAAGGCTACCACCAAGACAACGAAAACCAACCACGCCAACAATACCAACCATCATCATTGCAGACTTCACCCAGCAACAAGTATTCCAATAACACCAACCAAATCCGCTGAAAGAGCTGCACACGCAGCGACGACGAACATCGACGACGACGAGACATGCCACCATCGAATTCCACGAGTATGAGCTAGGTCATCATATTTGAGTGTAGGAAAAGCTTTGTGTAAATTAAGTGAGAACGAAATAAATTCATTCTAGTTCAGACCTTCAGTCGAGTAAGTTCAAAATTCTAATTTTATTTTATTTTTTTAAAACGCCCCCCGAAGGCCCGAACTCATAATTGGCGCAGTCGGTAGGATTGTGCTAAGTATCCGCAAGCGTTTTTACAAGTGTTCCGTGAAGATTAATCGAAGGTTTATCGACAAATCAACGCCTTGACGAGAGGACATCACCAAGTTGAGGACATATGTACCAGCACCGGAAGCCGCACAATCCAGAGAACCATAGTGAAGTTAATTATTTTATTAGTGCATGTTAACAAAAAAAATGTCCGAGACAGTAATGGACAAAATTGAAGAATTAGATCAGATGCTGTTTCAGCAAAGAAGACAAGTTTAATCGTTGCAAAACGCCCCGCAAAGACACAACAAAATTATGATGCAACACGTATTCCTGACGTGATTAAAATCATCCCAGGATACGATGGGGGAAATTAAGGCTTTGTCATCTTAGCTAGCCTTTGTCGATCAAAAATTAGAGTGTGCAAAAAAAAATTGTACCGGATAGTGATACGTGCACTGTGTTACCATCAATTATTAGAGACAAAATAACTGGCAAGGCCAATAGCCTTAATCAGCAACAACACTGAGTGAAAATGGGAAGAAAGATTTGGCGACAAACGAGATGTGTCTACAATTTTGAGCAAGATACCTTACTTAAATTGAAGTATGATTATCTTAGCGTAGAAATTTGTACTACAACTGGACTGTTAAAAGGACAAAAGTTAGTCAAAAATCAAATTCAGAACCTTCCAGATCCTCTCGATTCCAACCACCTCCTATTCAAAATGGAGCATGGTATCACCATAACCCACAACCAGCTGGACCACAAAATCCACCTGTATTATCTAGAACTCAGCCAATGAAAAATGCGTTCTATACGCAACGACCCTACGCTACTTCAAAACCACCGTTTATTCCAAACAGGGAAATCCCACCATACATGCAAAACACTATACAACCTGGAACATGGTTCCCCTCCATAAAACAGGAAAAACCGTCATCTTCAAATTTTAACAAATTAGAGGCAATCAAATTAATCTTCTTCTTCTTCTTCTTCTTCTTCGCTTTCAAGCTTATTGCATATCGCATATTTAGCTTATTGCGTGCTCTCAACTTAGTGTTCTAGATGCACTTCCACAGTTATTAATTGAGAGCTTTCGATGCCTGTACCATTTTTGCATTGGTATAATTGTGTGGCAAGTCCAATCATACTTCTATGCCCAGGGAAGTCGAGAAATTTTCCAACCCGAAAAATTCCTAGACCGGACCGGGAATTGCACCCAGCCACCTCCAGCATGGTCTTGCTTTGTAGCTGCGCCTTTACCGACTGAGCTAAGGGAGGCCCCATATATGCATGACAAATATCTTCATTCTGTTGATGTCGACACTGAGGAGTGCACCTAAAACAAAAACCAATATAAGGAGGGAGAACTGAATTTTCCTTTAGATATGGGGCAACAAGAAATGGATTGTTTCCTTCCTTATTTTGTTTTGTTTTTTTGTTTTAAGAGACTTTACCCTTCAAGGGCGTTCGTCTCTGAAAATTTAATAATTAGTGTTCACAAAATATATACATTTCAAATTTTCTTATACATTCTAATTTTTTTCAAAGAACTTATTACTTTCACTTCCGCATCCTTATTGTTTCTTAATACAAATTCTACATCGTCGGGAAAACCCACTTCGTGACGCTGTGAGTTGAACTGCTGACAGCCGATGAGGATATGATGAACAGTTTGGTTCCTGTTACAAGTATTGCAAACTTCTTGCGGTTTTCTTTTGAACAAATGGTGTTTTGTTAGCCAGGTGTGTCCGAGTCGAAGCCTCGTAAGAACTATTTGGTCTCTTCTGTCCTTCTGGTCCATCCATCCACGAACTGTTGGTTTAACAATCCTAGCTATATTCCTTGCTGATCCATCCCAAGTTGACTGATGTATTTTCCATATTTCACTTTTACTCCATTCGATAATATCGTGTGCTGGAACATTGTTTGTAGCTTTTTCTCGCTGTAGACCTTAATTTGCTGCTCTGTCAGTCTCTTCATTTCTGGTTATTTTCGAGTGACCGGGAATCCAGCAGTAGCAAATATCCTTTTCTTCTGCTTCCCTCTCGAAAGCTTGAATGTACGGGTTCTTGGACTTTCCTGCTTCTAGTGCTTGTAGGCAACTAGCAGAGTCGCTAAATATAACGGACTTGCCATTTGCTTCACGAGTTGTCCATAACAAAGCTGCAGCTTCAGCAGTGAAAACTGAGCATTGTTCAAGAAGACTAGCTTCAATTCTAGTTGTAGGACCAATTACACCGAAACCAACTTTACCATCAGCCAAAGATCCGTCAGTAAACCATCGGTTGTACTCTTGGTATTTGTGATCTACTAACTCACGGAAAGCTTCCCTTGCTAGCTGAGGCGTCTGTCCTGCTTTGACTTTCGCTTTGATTGTTCAATCGATTGGGGGTTTCCGTTTGTGCCAAGGTTTATGCTGAATAGTTATGAGTTTTTTCAATGGCGGAAGCGATTTACCCGTAAGGTGTTCGAAGGCAGTGTTGGCTTTTTTCCATAAACCGTTGCACTCGTTAGGTAGTTTTTCTAGCACGGAACATGATTTCATAATTAGTGAGAGGGTGACCTTGTACTGGAAAGGTAAACATCCCGATTCCACGGCCAGAGTCAGGATAGGGCTGGTACGAAGGGCACCTGAAGCGATTCTTAGAATTTGGTTGTAGATCGGGGCAAGGTTTTTGAAGTTCTCTTTCCTGAGAATCTCCATACCATAGAAAAGTTTTGATGTTATTGTTGCATTTCCTATGTAAAGAAGGGTCTTACGGTCTGCTTTTTTCGAAATAGCTCTTAACAAATTCAGACGGCTTCTGCAATCCTCTTTAAGTTGCTTTGTATGTATATTAAATTTACATTTCCTGTCAAAAAGAACGCCCAAGATTCTTGTAGACTTGGTCTTAGGGATAACGGAGTCCCCCAACAATATCTTAGTCCCTTCTAAATGCCAGTTTTTATGACGGATAACCTTGCAACAGTGCATGGTTGAAGACTTTGTAGGAGACATCTCGAAGCCAATGCTAGTAGCCCAATTTTCGATTGCTGTAACTGCTGGAAGACCTGGACATTTTTTGGTATGATTTTGAATATAGAGTTCATAGCAAGGAGAAAAAGAGATACTGAAAGAACCGAGCCTTGAGGGACTCCATTTTCTTGATGGGTACTTTTGGACAAGTGCCCATCAAAACTGACTTTAGCTGAACGCTGCTGCAAGAAGTTGGAAATGAAGTTGTTCATTTTAATTCCCAGATGATTTTTCACTACCGCTTCCATAATGTTTCGATGCCAGACTCTGTCGTATGCTTTTTTAATATCCAGGGTTACGATCTCACAGTGTTCTTCTTTTCTTGCAGCCTCTGAAATCACGTCATCAAATTCTGCCAGGTAACAGGTTGATCATTTTCCCTTCCCGAATGCATATTGCCTGTGGTGCAAATTACCAGTTTCCTCTAAGTGCGCGATGAGCCGATGATTCACTATTCGTTCCATGGTTTTGGCCACACAACTCGTTAGCGAGATTGGGCGGAAGTTACCAGCTTCGTTTCTGTTTCCTACACCTTGGGGATCGGGATGATTATACTTTCTTTCCATTCAGTAGAGAGTTCTCCACTGGACCAGATTCGATTGAAGGCTTTTAGGAGGCTAGCCTTACAATGGAAAGGAAGTCGTTTTAGCATAGGATAGCCTATTTCATCCGGTCCAACTGATGTTCCTGCTGCGCTTTCTAGTGCTCGAAAGAGCATTTGAATCGAAAAGTTTCTATTCAACACAGTATCTTCATCTGTGTCAAGCTCAAGTTCGATTCTTCCCTTTGCTGTTTACATCGCAGAAACGCTTCTGGATAACTTTCTGTGGCGGAAGAGGCTGCAAAAAAATCAGCAATTTCCTTTTAATTCCGTTATAATTGCTTATCTTTTGACAGATACGCGTATTTCGTCTACTACTTGCAGACTTCATCAGTGCCAAGTACTCAACACCACTGAAGAATCCATCTTTAATCTACGAGTTATATACTAATCAATAGGTACTAAAAATCAGCAGGTATCCACTGCCATGTCAAAATTTACCTAAACAGGTACCTAAATTCAGTCTCCAACAGGTAGAGGCATGCTACGATGTGTTGTTTTAGGTAGCATGCTAAAGAGTCTCGAGTATCCGTTTCCTTGATCTCTTTTAAGCAATGTTGATGGATTCTGTTTAAATATTTCTAGACTTTCGGCTACGTCTAGTTTCCAAGGTGAAGATACAGTCCGCAGGATATTAATGTTTTCCTTAGTCGATGAAGTCTGCAAGTAGTAGACGAAATACGCGTATCTGTCAAAAGATAATCAATTATAACGGAATTAAAAGGAAATATACCAACCCACTCAAAGCTCTTCATAAAGGGATTCCGTTAAGAGGTTCGACAAATTTAAAGGATTGAAAAATAAACGTTGAACCTTTATTTTTTATTTTTTGTAAACGCACTTAACATTCATGAACGTAACTGTCATGTTCTTCTTCTACGCATTTGAAGCTTACTGCTTATCGCATATTAGCTTATTGTGTGCTCTCAACTTAGTGTTCTAAATGCACTTCCACAGTTATTAATTGAGAGCTTTCAATGACAAAATCAATGCATGTTAACGTAACTGTCATGCATCGTCAGCAAACTCATAGTTCAAAATCAGTTTGTAAACCATTATGTACTGCACCGCCCACCGTTATTTCTGTCTTTTGGAAAATCTAACTATTTTCTTCACTAGTGCTATAGTACTTTAAATTAGTCATCTACAATTAATCTGTTGGATTGATTAGAGGACAACCGAGAAATAGTGATGAGAAAATGGTACAACCCGCCGTGCTATTCTGAGGATGGTACTGATTTTACATACTTGCGATTCGATTTTACATAAATATCTGTACAGCCAAGTCAGATGAAAGTGCTCCCAACGTTGAAACGTTGTCTTCTGAGCACAAACACAACCTACTGTTCTTGCAAGCCTAAAAATCTTTACTAATACTTAGACATAATTATAAGTCTGTAACTGTTTCCTGTGCTTCAAATGCGTAGAAGAAAAGAACATGACAGTCACGTTCATGAATGGAAAGTGTGTTTTCAAAAAATGAAAAATGAATCTTCAACGTTTATTTTTCTTTATAACTATAA
The DNA here is from genome assembly GCF_037179485.1 of Ochlerotatus camptorhynchus. Taxonomy (NCBI): domain Eukaryota; kingdom Metazoa; phylum Arthropoda; class Insecta; order Diptera; family Culicidae; genus Ochlerotatus; species Ochlerotatus camptorhynchus. The sequence goes on from NW_027041419.1 coordinate 70,814, forward strand.
TAAAAAAAAATCATTCTTGCTCGTGAGATTGCATCTAAAAAAAAATTAATTACTCAAATAAGGGTATTATCGAAGACAACAAGAAAAAACGCATTCTTGCTCGTGAGATTAATTACTCAAATAAGGGTATTATTCAAGTAGCAGCTTTCATCCACAATTGAAATTTTATATATCTGCTAATCTATCTGATTTTATCGTACTTCACGTTTTGGCTGTATCCCATAGGAACGTATTTTTCACTTTTAGGACCACAATTAAATTATGGACAGAAGTAAATAAATGAGTAAGTTATGATTTCATATATTGAGAATCCTGCCCAGAACATGTGAAAAATAACATAAAAATATGATTGGAAGGAATTCAAGAAAAAAAAAATGGTATTGATTTTCCACCAAAAAAGCTCAAAACTACCACTCACTCATCTGGTAATATCTAAAAAACTATTTGTCCAAATAATGTAACCTTGGAATCACATCAAGAGCCCTAAATATTAAGAAATAAAAAATCCCGCCCATGGTGAAAATAGGCCATTTTTTGACCTTATGGATACCTGCCGGTAATCAGACTGTTTACTGTAGTTACTATAACAAAAACAAAATGTTTGTACATTTATAATAATTAAAATTACAAAACCTTTAAATTGACGTTCTAAGATCACGAATAGCTTATTTGGTTGTGGAGAAATCTCTTCTGAAAGTTGAAATATTTAAAAATCTCGAAAATACAGGGTTGTAGCCCAGAAGGATCTAGGCACTTTAGAGCAAAATCAAAAAAGGCGTTTGTTCAGAAAGCCAAAATAAGTGTTTTGGCCAAGTTTGGCTCAAATAGATGACATCGACCACAACTTTTTAAAATTCTGTACCCACTTGAGCTGGAATGAAGGCAACATTGGGGGTGCAATTTCATCATCCGAAGTCGGTCGCGGCATGAATGGGGTCTGATTTTGATCCAGAGATGATGGATTTTAATTCTGAATACGCAAATCGATAGGATTTTTTCTACGAATCTGCCTAAATGAACACTTCGACAGTGAGCATGCATAAGGGCGTAAACGCGATGATCGATTCTCTTCGACACAATTTTCTAGAATTTTTTCAATGCAGAGTTGTATTGGCTATCAAAAGTATCAGCAAACGCATCGAGAAACGTTAATTCTAGCGAGTTATTTAGTAAAGAGAAAATCGACGAAGAGAATTGATCATCGTGTTTACGCCCTTATGCATGCTCACTGTCAACTTTACAAATTTTTAATTTGTCACTATTGACAATTGCACAAATGTCCAACTGTTGCAATGGGGACCAATCGAATTCGATCGTGTCTCCCTGAACGGTGATTATTCAATCAACGTGTGTGGTGGTCGTCAGCAGCAGCAGCAGTGCTTTCGACGCGTGGCGTTGAACATTGTACACAACGAAAAGCTGCCTGCAAGCAGCGAGCTGTGGCCCACATGAGCGTCCATTCACCGAAGAAGGAGGAAGAAGCCTCACCGCTACTGATCGGGATCCATCTTCGTGAGTCGCTGTGGGCCATCTATGCCAAGCGCGTCACCCTCGTTCCAAACAACTTACAGCTTGCCAGCCTCATCCGTGTTGAACATCCTAATAGCTCAGCATTACTCAACCATCACGACAAAACCGTCCTTTTCAGGACCACTATAATATTGATAAAGAGTATTTTTTAGACATCAATCGGATGTCACAACGAAAGGCTTCCCACAAGCAGCTAGCTATCAAGACTACCGTCAACCGCTGATCGGATTCAGTTGCTCGTCGTGATTTTGTGATTGATGTGTTCATATGTGTTATGTGTGTAATTCATATTTCATTTCCGCACCGCTATCAACTCCAAGAACATCGAGGACAAATTTCTACAGCATTATTCTAAACTGACTTCCAAGCTCCCAACCCATCGGTCCTTTTCAGGACCACAAATGACTGATTAAAGAGTTAACTAAAGAGTAAGAGCTTGTATCCAAGACATACCGCGCAGGATTGGCTTGTACTACATGGACATGGACAGAGCACCTCACAAACAGAACTCTCAAATTGCTTCCGAATTTCAACCTATTGAACTTTTTCTCTGATAACGATGATCAATTTAATATAAGTCAAAGACCGCTCTCCATCACCATCAACTACAACAACAACAACAGTTAGCAAATGCATTGATACAGCAGAAGGCTACCACCAAGACAACGAAAACCAACCACGCCAACAATACCAACCATCATCATTGCAGACTTCACCCAGCAACAAGTATTCCAATAACACCAACCAAATCCGCTGAAAGAGCTGCACACGCAGCGACGACGAACATCGACGACGACGAGACATGCCACCATCGAATTCCACGAGTATGAGCTAGGTCATCATATTTGAGTGTAGGAAAAGCTTTGTGTAAATTAAGTGAGAACGAAATAAATTCATTCTAGTTCAGACCTTCAGTCGAGTAAGTTCAAAATTCTAATTTTATTTTATTTTTTTAAAACGCCCCCCGAAGGCCCGAACTCATAATTGGCGCAGTCGGTAGGATTGTGCTAAGTATCCGCAAGCGTTTTTACAAGTGTTCCGTGAAGATTAATCGAAGGTTTATCGACAAATCAACGCCTTGACGAGAGGACATCACCAAGTTGAGGACATATGTACCAGCACCGGAAGCCGCACAATCCAGAGAACCATAGTGAAGTTAATTATTTTATTAGTGCATGTTAACAAAAAAAATGTCCGAGACAGTAATGGACAAAATTGAAGAATTAGATCAGATGCTGTTTCAGCAAAGAAGACAAGTTTAATCGTTGCAAAACGCCCCGCAAAGACACAACAAAATTATGATGCAACACGTATTCCTGACGTGATTAAAATCATCCCAGGATACGATGGGGGAAATTAAGGCTTTGTCATCTTAGCTAGCCTTTGTCGATCAAAAATTAGAGTGTGCAAAAAAAAATTGTACCGGATAGTGATACGTGCACTGTGTTACCATCAATTATTAGAGACAAAATAACTGGCAAGGCCAATAGCCTTAATCAGCAACAACACTGAGTGAAAATGGGAAGAAAGATTTGGCGACAAACGAGATGTGTCTACAATTTTGAGCAAGATACCTTACTTAAATTGAAGTATGATTATCTTAGCGTAGAAATTTGTACTACAACTGGACTGTTAAAAGGACAAAAGTTAGTCAAAAATCAAATTCAGAACCTTCCAGATCCTCTCGATTCCAACCACCTCCTATTCAAAATGGAGCATGGTATCACCATAACCCACAACCAGCTGGACCACAAAATCCACCTGTATTATCTAGAACTCAGCCAATGAAAAATGCGTTCTATACGCAACGACCCTACGCTACTTCAAAACCACCGTTTATTCCAAACAGGGAAATCCCACCATACATGCAAAACACTATACAACCTGGAACATGGTTCCCCTCCATAAAACAGGAAAAACCGTCATCTTCAAATTTTAACAAATTAGAGGCAATCAAATTAATCTTCTTCTTCTTCTTCTTCTTCTTCTTCTTCTTCTTCTTCTTCTTCGCTTTCAAGCTTATTGCATATCGCATATTTAGCTTATTGCGTGCTCTCAACTTAGTGTTCTAGATGCACTTCCACAGTTATTAATTGAGAGCTTTCGATGCCTGTACCATTTTTGCATTGGTATAATTGTGTGGCAAGTCCAATCATACTTCTATGCCCAGGGAAGTCGAGAAATTTTCCAACCCGAAAAATTCCTAGACCGGACCGGGAATTGCACCCAGCCACCTCCAGCATGGTCTTGCTTTGTAGCTGCGCCTTTACCGACTGAGCTAAGGGAGGCCCCATATATGCATGACAAATATCTTCATTCTGTTGATGTCGACACTGAGGAGTGCACCTAAAACAAAAACCAATATCAGGAGGGAGAACTGAATTTTCCTTCAGATATGGGGCAACAAGAAATGGATTGTTTCCTTCCTTATTTTGTTTTGTTTTTTTGTTTTAAGAGACTTTACCCTTCAAGGGCGTTCGTCTCTGAAAATTTAATAATTAGTGTTCACAAAATATATACATTTCAAATTTTCTTATACATTCTAATTTTTTTCAAAAAACTTATTACTTTCACTTCCGCATCCTTATTGTTTCTTAATACAAATTCTACATCGTCGGGAAAACCCACTTCGTGACGCTGTGAGTTGAACTGCTGACAGCCGATGAGGATATGATGAACAGTTTGGTTCCTGTTACAAGTATTGCAAACTTCTTGCGGTTTTCTTTTGAACAAATGGTGTTTTGTTAGCCAGGTGTGTCCGAGTCGAAGCCTCGTAAGAACTATTTGGTCTCTTCTGTCCTTCTGGTCCATCCATCCACGAACTGTTGGTTTAACAATCCTAGCTATATTCCTTGCTGATCCATCCCAAGTTGACTGATGTATTTTCCATATTTCACTTTTACTCCATTCGATAATATCGTGTGCTGGAACATTGTTTGTAGCTTTTTCTCGCTGTAGACCTTAATTTGCTGCTCTGTCAGTCTCTTCATTTCTGGTTATTTTCGAGTGACCGGGAATCCAGCAGTAGCAAATATCCTTTTCTTCTGCTTCCCTCTCGAAAGCTTGAATGTACGGGTTCTTGGACTTTCCTGCTTCTAGTGCTTGTAGGCAACTAGCAGAGTCGCTAAATATAACGGACTTGCCATTTGCTTCACGAGTTGTCCATAACAAAGCTGCAGCTTCAGCAGTGAAAACTGAGCATTGTTCAAGAAGACTAGCTTCAATTCTAGTTGTAGGACCAATTACACCGAAACCAACTTTACCATCAGCCAAAGATCCGTCAGTAAACCATCGGTTGTACTCTTGGTATTTGTGATCTACTAACTCACGGAAAGCTTCCCTTGCTAGCTGAGGCGTCTGTCCTGCTTTGACTTTCGCTTTGATTGTTCAATCGATTGGGGGTTTCCGTTTGTGCCAAGGTTTATGCTGAATAGTTATGAGTTTTTTCAATGGCGGAAGCGATTTACCCGTAAGGTGTTCGAAGGCAGTGTTGGCTTTTTTCCATAAACCGTTGCACTCGTTAGGTAGTTTTTCTAGCACGGAACATGATTTCATAATTAGTGAGAGGGTGACCTTGTACTGGAAAGGTAAACATCCCGATTCCACGGCCAGAGTCAGGATAGGGCTGGTACGAAGGGCACCTGAAGCGATTCTTAGAATTTGGTTGTAGATCGGGGCAAGGTTTTTGAAGTTCTCTTTCCTGAGAATCTCCATACCATAGAAAAGTTTTGATGTTATTGTTGCATTTCCTATGTAAAGAAGGGTCTTACGGTCTGCTTTTTTCGAAATAGCTCTTAACAAATTCAGACGGCTTCTGCAATCCTCTTTAAGTTGCTTTGTATGTATATTAAATTTACATTTCCTGTCAAAAAGAACGCCCAAGATTCTTGTAGACTTGGTCTTAGGGATAACGGAGTCCCCCAACAATATCTTAGTCCCTTCTAAATGCCAGTTTTTATGACGGATAACCTTGCAACAGTGCATGGTTGAAGACTTTGTAGGAGACATCTCGAAGCCAATGCTAGTAGCCCAATTTTCGATTGCTGTAACTGCTGGAAGACCTGGACATTTTTTGGTATGATTTTGAATATAGAGTTCATAGCAAGGAGAAAAAGAGATACTGAAAGAACCGAGCCTTGAGGGACTCCATTTTCTTGATGGGTACTTTTGGACAAGTGCCCATCAAAACTGACTTTAGCTGAACGCTGCTGCAAGAAGTTGGAAATGAAGTTGTTCATTTTAATTCCCAGATGATTTTTCACTACCGCTTCCATAATGTTTCGATGCCAGACTCTGTCGTATGCTTTTTTAATATCCAGGGTTACGATCTCACAGTGTTCTTCTTTTCTTGCAGCCTCTGAAATCACGTCATCAAATTCTGCCAGGTAACAGGTTGATCATTTTCCCTTCCCGAATGCATATTGCCTGTGGTGCAAATTACCAGTTTCCTCTAAGTGCGCGATGAGCCGATGATTCACTATTCGTTCCATGGTTTTGGCCACACAACTCGTTAGCGAGATTGGGCGGAAGTTACCAGCTTCGTTTCTGTTTCCTACACCTTGGGGATCGGGATGATTATACTTTCTTTCCATTCAGTAGAGAGTTCTCCACTGGACCAGATTCGATTGAAGGCTTTTAGGAGGCTAGCCTTACAATGGAAAGGAAGTCGTTTTAGCATAGGATAGCCTATTTCATCAGGTCCAACTGATGTTCCTGCTGCGCTTTCTAGTGCTCGAAAGAGCATTTGAATCGAAAAGTTTCTATTCAACACAGTATCTTCATCTGTGTCAAGCTCAAGTTCGATTCTTCCCTTTGCTGTTTACATCGCAGAAACGCTTCTGGATAACTTTCTGTGGCGGAAGAGGCTGCAAAAAAATCAGCAAAGTGATCGGCGATTGCTGTAGGGTCGTTTACATGTTCTCCGTCGATGATAAGTCCGATTCCTCTAGCACTCTTCTTTCCATTCAGTCTATAAAAGCGTTTCCATAGTTCGGACGTGGGTGTACTGCTTGTGAATATTTGTTGAAACTCAGCCCAAGATTTTCTTTTCGCTTCCTCCACAGCTTTCCTAGCTTCTGCTTTTGATGCGTTGAACTGCTGCTTTGCCTCACTCTTGCTTGGGTTGTCATCGCTCATCTTCTTTAGCTTCCGCAGAGCTTTTCTTCGTTTCCGTATCAATTCACCTACTTCTTGGTTCCACCATATCTGCTTCTTCTTTCCAGGCACACCGTTACTTCTCGGGATAGACACTGATGCTGCTTCAAATATACTACGAGTGATATCTTGGATATCGGCATCAGAGTCTGCCGGAATTTTCTGTGCGACAACATTTTCGAATTTGGTCCAATCGGCATCCTTGTATAACCATCTTTTTTTCGAGAGGGTAGCAGGGAGTGGGTTGTAAGTTCTAATGTGTATTGGAAAGTGATCGCTACCATGCAAGTCTTTTTCGCAGTACCAATTGAACTTGGATGCAAGAGAACTGGAGATGAAAGAAACGTCGATTGCAGTGAACGAGCCCGAGGTGCAATGGTAATGAGTAGGTAATCCATCGTTCAATGCAAGGAGATTATTTTCGATTGCCCACTCGAGTAGTAGTCGACCCAGAAAGTTAGATTTACTGCTACCCCAGGCTTCGTGGGATGCGTTGAAGTCACCACAGAGTAGATACGGTGGGTCGAGAGTTAGTAAGAGATCGTGTAACTTACCGACAAGCTCCTGACTATTGAGAGTGTGTGGTACGTAGATGGAGATAACTGTGATATTCCATGGCTTTCCGACTCTAGCAATGCAGGCGTGCAAGCCAGAGTTGTTTGAAAGAAGATGGAAAGGAACATCTGTACGAATGCCAAGGCCGGTTATACCATTACCCAAGCTTTCGGGCCGGCTACAGGTGACCCACTGGTAATTATTCTTCAGAAGATTCTCCGTTTTACTGGTCATCATCTCTTGAAGGCAGATTGCTATAGGATGCCTCTCATCGACGATGCTGCGGAACTCGTTGTAATTTCGCCATCGCTGCGCACATTCCATTGAAGTACGAATGTTTCGTTGTTGTTATCGATGGAGAGTATGGACATCTCATCTGAGCGCATTGGATCCACCGGCTAATTGCACACTGTAGGAGTGGACGACGATGCGGACATTGTTTGTTCTATTAAAAACATTTGGTTACTCGCCTGAGATTGCAAGTTCCCCGCACCAGCAGCCGCCATAGGAATGGGAACGTCTATGGTCGGGGCCAGTGCAGGAGCTTGCATGGGGTTTACGGACCCCGTTCCGATGTTGCGGAGAGAGCTGGTCGAGTTTTCACTTAATTGGTGGTTGGCTGTGGGTGCTTCTCTGAGTATGAACGGTTCTTGACAAGGCTGCAGCGGAAGTATTTCGTCCGCAGAGAAATCTTCCTCGCCTGTGGCAGGCACTTGGGTGGACTTAGACGTTGGGATAGTGAGTGCGTTGGTTGGGTTATAATTTTCAGCTGTTGACTGTTGTTTACTAGTGTTAGGATTTGGGTTGTTAGAGGATTGCGTAGGTTCAATTGGTATTGTGAGGAACATGGAAGGAAAACGATCTAGATTAGATAATTTAGGTTGTGATTTGTATTGCGGCGTACGTCGGCCGGCCGCAGAGAATGGGTCACTATCAACGGGTTGGGGTAAGACGTCCCGGATAGATGTACCCTCCTGCTGCGCTTCCCTTGGAAGTGAGGATGGTACTACACTTTCTCACTCCTCAATCCCAGAGATATACCAAAAACAGCATTTCAAGTAGATCATGGTCTATACGAATAGCTGGTCTAAAAAACGCACCGGCTACTCTCCAGCGCGTTTTGGATCATATACTCAGAGAATATATTGGAAAATAATGTCTCATTTATATGGATGATATTATCGTTTTCTCTACCCCTCTGCAAGAGCATTTAGAAAATTTGAAAATAAAAATAATATTAAAAGCCCTTGAAAAAGTAAATGAAAACTTACAGTTAGACAAGTGTAAATTCCTTATAAAATAAGTAGCTTTCCTTGGTCACATTGTCACCGATCAGGGAGTCAAACCAGGCGGATGAGCAGTCTGTAACTTGGTTTCTTGTTAAAGGCCAATTTTTAATACTTTCGATTTTATTGGGGTTTGGTTTGACACACATAACAACTTAAGGGATTTCTTCGAATTCTCGGGTACTATCGGCGCTTTATTCGTGACTTTGTGAAAATTACCAAGCCACTTACAGCAGAATTTCGTAAAGGTGAAGTAATTGAACACACACCTTTATTTGGGAAAACCTTCGAAAAATGCAAGGAATTGCTTACACAAAGTGATATATTGCCATACCCTGACATCAATTAACCATTCGTCCTCACTACTGGTGCGAGCAATTTTGCTCTCGGAGCAGTTTTATTGCAAGGCTGTATAGGAAAGGATAAACCAGTCGCGTTTGCATCTCGAACGTTAACAAAGACCGAAGAAAACTACTCCGCTATTGAAAAGGAACTCCTTGCCTTATTGGGCCGTAAAGTTCTTTCGACCATATATTTTCGGTCAAAAGTTTACACTTTACACGGACCTCTTACATACGCGCTCAATCTCAAAACCCCCAATTCAAAACTGGTTAAATGGAGATTGCAGTTAGCCGAATTTGATTTTGAAATACATCACCGGCCCGGAAAACACGGACTTTCTAGAATATCAGCTGAAATTAATATGAATGAAGAAAGTTCCGACACGAGTTCAATCCATTCAGTGGACACTGACGTTTCAGAGTTCTCTAAATATATTCCATAATCAAATCATCTTGAAAATCGGCGAAAAGGATTCTGAGGAATACGAAGAAATCTTCCCTTAAAATGTATCACAATCACAAAGATTAATTCTGGAGTCCCAACATTATTCCGCATTTCCCTAGATTTCATGCACCCTGGCAACATTAATTGCATTTTATGCCCGGAAAACGTAATACAGCATACAAAAATTACTTCAGTCGCTGCAAAACATTTAAAATTAAAATTACCCAGAACTTATAAATTGATTTGCGAACGGCCGAAGAACAAAATACAATTATTTCAGATACACATGAAACCGCTCATAGAGGCATGCTGGAAAACAAAAACGCTATAACTAGGTGATTCTATTTCCCCAACCTCAAACAGAAGGTTAGAAAATACATCCTTCTTTGCGAAACTTGTAACAAACATAAGTATGAAAGGCATCCGTACAAAATTCAGCTTTCAGAAACTCCAATCCCAAAACTACCTCTTGATATCATACACGTTGACGTTTATATAGTTCAACCAAATCTTTTCCTCTCAATAGTCGATAAACTAACGAGATTTGGAACAGACAACAAACCCGCATGTGAAGATAGAAGGCGTGGTCTCCGACGCGAGTGTGAGGACTTGAAACGTGCCTCGTGTTGTTTTAAAAACAGAAAAGTTACAAGCGAGCTTGTAAAGAAACTAAAAGTTAAGCAACCACATTTAGTATCTTTACAAGATGGCAAGACAGTTGATCAGCATTCAGACTCGTTTCGGGTGACTTTCGCTGTTACAGTTCTCCCAAACTTTGTCAAAGCTGATGGTGCTTTTTTCCGGCGTGGTTGTTTGTACAGAGGGTTTATAATTGTACCAACTGCAAAACACTGGGACACTCGGCCAGCTATTGCGGCAACAACCAACAACCACAAAGAGGACTCTTGCCACAAAGAATCAGTAAAATGCGCTTACTGTGGCGAGAACCCTCACCCCTTGCAGGAGTGCTCGATTTACAAGCAGCACTCCGATAAAGTGCAGTGTTCAATCTCAGGACGCTCCAAGCAGACATATGCTCAAATGGTGAAGGCTGCATCAGCCGTCCAAGACGCAAACCAAATTTTCGATTTTGTCAGCTGAAGAATCGGGCTCTGGCTCATCCGATGAAGGTGATTCTACGGTGGTACACGCACCTTCAAAAATTGACGAATCATCAAAAAGAAAATGCCCCTCCCCGAAAGTGCGCCGTAAGAAAACTAAAGTGACCTCCAGAAGATTGGCAAATTCCCAGGGTAATGGGGATGAAAAAAGGAAAACGAAGGCTCCTGCTGATCCAATTCCCGGCTGCAGCAAGAATTTTCCACCATTGCCCAACAAAGTTAAGAAAAATAAAAATGCTGCTCCTCAAACTTCTCAAAAGAAATCCAAGTCCGAACGAGGTTTGCTAGCTTTTTCGGACATTGTGGAATTCATATTAAACATGTTCAACCTACAAGACCCTCTTAGAAGCTTAGTTTCTGCCTTGCTTCCAACATTAGAATCATATCTTAAGCAATTTTCGTGGCCCCTCCTTGCATCAATCATATCTTTCGATGGTCGAACGAGATTGAAGATATGATCACTGTGCTACAGTGGAACTGCCGTAGTCTAGTGCCTAAACTAGACTCAGCAACATTTTTACTTCACAATTCTGATTGTGATATATTTGCTCTCTGAGAAACATGGCTTTCTTCCGATAAAGAACTTAACTTCAACGATTTTAACATTATTCGCCTGGATAGAGACGATTCATATGGAGGAGTACCTTTAGGGATTTTTTCCCTTGATTTGTTTTCCGTAGATCTTGTTTTCCGTGCTGAGCACCAATACCGACGCCAGGGAGGCAGCTCCCACATATGGACCCTACCTATCGACTCATCAACTCATGAACCGGGGACCAACCGCTTTACTTCCCTTCCGAAGGAAGGCGTGATCAGAGATATTATGCCTCAGAACATTCCTGCGGCGCCGACTGGGATTGAACCCAGGCCTGCTGGGGTGAGAGATAATCATGCTTACCTACTTTTAGGGATCAAAAAGTGCTACCCTTTCTACAAAATGTCCCTTCCTGCTCTATCAGGCGTCGAAATCGTCGCTTGCCAAATAAATGTGAAGAACAAAGCAAAGGCATAGCTTCAGTATACGTTCCACCAAGAACCTCCATTAGCCGTAGTCAACTTTGGAATCTAGTTTCAATTCTTCCATCTCCAGTATTGATTCTGGGTGATATGAACTCCCATGGTACTGGGTGGGGCATCTATATGATGACAATAGAGCGGCATTTTTTTACGATTCATGTGACGACTTCAATTTAACTATTTTGAACACTGGTGAAGCGACACGTATAGCAAAACCTCTGACTTGAAAAAGCCGACTTGACCTATCTTTGTGTTCAAGATCGCTGTCATTGGATTGTCAGTGGAAGGTTATCAATGGTAGCGATCATTTGCCAATTATCATTTCAATTAAGTGTAGCCCTCACTCTGCAGAACCATCTCGAGTTCCATTTGATCATACAAGGAACATCGACTGGCAGAAATATGCCACGGCGGTGACAATCGGTGTCGAATCAATAGATACGTTTCCACCATTGAAAGAATATCGATTCCTCGCCGATTTGATGTACAAAAGCTCACTGGAAGCACAAAAAATAAATGTTTCAAGTGCACCTTTCAGAAGGAGACCAGCCACACCTGGATGGGACGAAGAATTCACAAAATTGTATGTAGAAAAATATGATGCTTCAAAGCTTTTCGTAGACACAAAACCTCCACATGACTTCAAGGAATATTCAAAGCTTGAGACAAAGCTGAAACAATTAATCAAATAAAAAAACGCGGTTATTGGCGCAATTTCGTCGAGAGACTCTCACAAGAAACCTTAATGAACACCTTGTAGAGGGTGGCTCGCAACATGTGTAACCGATCATCTTCTAATAAGAGTGAAGACGGCTTTAATGCGAGTGTCTCTTTAGCTGAGAGTTACTCAGAGTAACTCTGATTTGCTCTGATCTGCATCGGAAAAAATCAGGCCAGTGACAAGGCCTATACCAACAGCTGCATTTGACAGTAGGCAGCATGTCCCAGGCTAAAATCATTTATTTTGATGTGCTGGGCCCGCTGTCACTATATAACATGTTGCCTACGCGGCAGGAACTGGGCTGGAAAAAATAACGAATAAGGCATATCTCGCGTAACATTTGAAAAGGGCCTATAATAATAATGTAAACAGATCGGTTTTTGATACCATTCTATAGCACTGATAGCTACCAATCGGTCAAAGGGGCCTCCTTTAGCTCAGTCGATAAAGGCGCAGCCACAAAGCAAGATCATGCTGGAGGTGGCTGGGTTCGATTTCCGGTGCAGTCTAGGAATTTTTCGGGTTGGAAAATTTCTCGACTTCCCTGGGCATAGAGTATGATCAACCGGTGGAAACTAACGATTTAAAATTGGCTCACTACTTGACTAACCTATTGGTCCCAAGCAAATCAATTAACGTACCCCATTCTAGTCAAAATTCTAGTACTGTACTATGTTTGTTTTGATTTGCTATGAAAGTTTGACAGGTAAAATGAGGGGTTCGTGGATTTTCCAATGTTTCGAGAAGTGCATCGATTAGCTTGGGACCGAAGATAGTACTAAAGCTGAGCCAGAAGGTTGAGCACGTTTCTTCGGGACCTGCTGGTCTTAGAGTAACCTCTGTGGTATGATTGTACTTGCCACACAATTATACTAATGCAGAAATGGTACAGGCATCGAAAGCTCTCAATTAATAACTGTGAAAGTGCATCTAGAACACTAAGTTGAGAGCACGCAATAAGCTAATATGCGAGAAGCAATAAGCTTCAAATGCGTAGAAGAAGAAGAAGCTACCAATCGCGTAAGAATGTTCCGCATAACCGCTAAAAATCGTTTTAATTAAACCGATTTTCAAAACGGCCGATCAAAGAAATTTTTCGAATCATTTATTGGCCCGCATGCTAAAACGACCAACCATGTATTATTTGGGTGTTGTGTACTGAACTGTAGAATAGGAATAGAAGTAGGCAGATTATTTACAATCCACTCTCTGGTTTATTTTATTATAAAAACATACTGTCCGCTTTCCGGCGTGCTTGGAGCTGCAACCTGTTTGTGACTCCAATGATGAGGAAATAGTATTCTGTATCCCGATGTTTGATTCGGATTTTAGTATTCAAGACAGTTTAAATCAACAACAGTGGAAATTCCACTTTTTTAATATAAGTCTTCTGCTGCTGTTCATCACTTTCAAAACAAACGAGGTTAAATATCCAGCTGAAGATTTCAAAAAACCTTAAACGAACCGTTAACTCGAATTGTTGTCAAGAAATAAATAAGACCTTTTGCAAAAATCCACTCGCAATGAGAAAAAAGATTCGCTCAGAGAAAAATAGAGTTTCTCAGAGTAACTCTAGATTGCTCTAAATTTTTCACTTCCCCCCTTGAAACCAACCGATGGATATTCGATTTCGCTAAAAAGGTCTGTCCGGACTCAGTTCCAACACAACACATTCTTCGAGAAGCGGCGGCTGTCTGGATAGACCATTCACAATGCTGGAATTTTCTATGGCTCTTCTTTCATCGAACAACCGCCTGAATGGAGACAGGTCAAAGTAGTAGCCATTAAAAAACCTGGCAAACCAGCGTCTGACCATAGCTCATACCGTTCAATTGCTGTGCTTTCGTGCATTAGGAAATCGTTGGAGAAAATGATCCTTCGGAGACTCCATCAGTGGGTCGAAGCAAATAACTTGCTATCAAATATACAGTTTGGGCTCCGCAAGATCAATTCAACAAACGATTGTCTAGCGCTGCTTTCCACAGATATTCAACTGGGTTTGCGCACAAGGAGCAATTGGCTTCAGTATTCTTGGACATTAAGGGGGATTTTGATTTAGTTTCCATTGAAATTATGGCAGACAATTTGCACAGATGTGGACTTTCTGGAATTTTAAATAATTTCTTGTACAATTTGTTGCCACAAAAGCAAATGAACTTTTCTCTTGGACAACTGACAACTTCCAGAATGTTGTCTGAATTCTATTGGCCTGCCCCAAGGTTCATGTCTCAGTCCTCTTCTTTATAACTTTTATGTCAAAGATATCGACAACTGTTTGGCAGAGCAATGCACGCTAAGACAACTTGCAGACGACGGTGTGGTTTCCGTAAGAGGTCCACATGTCGTGGACTTGCAAGAACCGTTGCAAAGTTCCTTAAATAACTTGTCTTCATGGGCTAGGGATCGAACTCTCGCCGCAGAAAACTGAACTGGTAGTGTTTACTCGAAAGCGGTACCCAGCCCAAATGCAGCTTAACCTTTTGGGCAGAAACATGCAATGAGCAGGCGAACTCTCTCGCAAAGATGGGCGCGCAGGAAGGCGAAATGACAGGCAAATTTCACACGATGATGTTTACCATTTAGTGCGTCAGAGAACCCTTTCGAATTGGCAAACCGATTGGGACACTGTAAATCTTGGCGGGTGGTTACATTCAATTATTCCTAATGTTTCTTCGAGAGCGTGGTTTAAAAGCTTGTTCATAAGTCGTGACTTCATTCGCGTGATTAGTAGGCTTATGTCCAACCACAAAATAGAATAAACCTCGTAGATAGCAACATTTGTCGGTGTGGAAACGGTTACGATGACATCGATCACGCAGTTTGGCAATGTACGGATAATGACGCCGCCAGAGAACGACTTTAGAATACGCTTGAGGCCCAAGGAAGACAACCCTATGTTCCTATCAGATACGTGTTGGGAACTCGAGGTATCTGCTATATGCAGTCAGTTGATGTGTTTCTTCAAATGTCTAGTATAAGAATTTAATTCCTTTGTCTTTTGTCTCTCTTTATTAGTTTTTGTTTGTCTTGTCCCACCGTCTCGATGAGTCTCTTCGTCACCCACCATAGCCGGTCGAACTCCAGACGAATCTAGAACCGATCTACAATTCATACTAGCGACAACGCTCTGATAAGACAACGAAAATCCACCCTGATCCTATCCAACGATAATGTACCCTTCTAACCTCGAGTAAGCCGCGAGTATTCGGCCAAACTTCTACTAGACATAGAATTAAGTGAATTTTGTTACAAACAGTGAACAATGAATTATCGGCTCCGTAAAGCTAATGCGATTGAGTCTTCAAAATAAATGAACTGGATAAAAAAATTGGAAAATGTTGAAACTTTAGAGAAGTTTTAGTATACTGAAAAACCGTTCCGATTCAAATTTCGGACGATTCAAATTTCGGACACTTTCATTTTTAATTAAATATTACATCCAGTTAGAAACAAAGTAATAATGTTAGATGATCGTGGAGGGCACTAGTCAAAAAAATTTAAAATTTACAAGACATGTGGATCATATTCGACCGAGATAATAAACTTTTAAAAGTGTCCGAAATTCGAGTTTAAGTGTCCGAAATTTGAATCGGCACGGTATCTCTAGTCTGATTTTGGGGGACTGTTTTCAAAATGAATGTTCTATTGGAGAAGGCTATATCAAAAGTGAGTTTTGCAAGTGGCTTAAGATCTATTATTTAGATAAATGGGAACAAATGATCATAATTAGCCAGAATACAGTCATGTTTCCTATATATGGATCCTGTAGACAACGAAACGGTCCACTGGAAGATCCGGAACATCCGTAAAAGTGGTTAAGCCACGAAACTGATCAGCGGATTTTTTATTTTAAACATTAAAAACTGTTATAAGAAATAGTTTGTCGTCGTGACATATAAATGGACCTGAATGGCCATGAGACCGTCATCCAGAAGAACCGAAACATCCGTAAAAGTGGTTCATCCATGAAACTGATCCTAGAGCTCCATAGTTTTTTTTTTCGAAAATACTTCGATATAAGAAAGAATTTAGAGCTCCGCGGTTTTTACGAAAACATTTGGAACTGTGATATAAGAAAAAAATGTGGAGTCATGACATAAACATTGACGCGGATGAACATGGATAGGAACATCCTCCGAAAGAGCTCCGCGTTTTTTTTTTTTTTTTTAACACGTGGAACACTGATATAAGAAAAAATTGGGGTCATGGCATAAACATGGACGCGGATGGCTATGGAACCGTCATCCAGAAGATTCGGAACATCCTTAAAAGAGAACTAACTGAAAAAAAAACTGAAACAGATCCTAGAGTTCAGTGGGTTTTTTTTTATATTGAAGTGTTGTATAAGAAAGAATTTAAGGGCGCGACGTAAGCATGGACCAGAATGGTCGTAGGTCAGACCTCTGGAAGATCCTGAGCATTTGTAATAGTAGTTAAACCATGAAACTGGCTGGCCATTAGACAAAATTGGAAAATTTGCATCGCCTCCACCATTATTTTTTTGATCATTCTATACTATTTACTTGTTCAAATCCAAAAATTTGAACGCAATATGAGAAAATTTGAATTTTTTGTGGCTTTTAAAAGTTGGTCACCTCACATTTTTTCTCATTTTTTCGACAAAAGCGGCAGTATAATCAATCAACTAGAGGTTTAACGGTAGCTTGGATCATGATGACGTCTGAGAGAAAGTTGTTATAAAGACAATGCAGAACATATATGGGTCATTCCAGCTCAAATGGGCACACCACCTGTGGTCGATGTCATTGATTTGAGCCAAACTTGGCCAAAACGCTTATTTTGGCATTCTGAACAAACGCCTTTTTTGATTTTGCTCTGAAGTGCCTAGGTCCCTCTCGGCTACAACTCTGGATCTTCGAGATTTTTAAAAACTTCATCTTTCAGAAGAGATTACTCTACAACCAAATAAGCTATTTGTGATCTTAGAACGTCAATTTGAAGGTTTTTTTAATGTAAATTCTTAGAGATGTACACACATTTTGGTTATGTTAGAGTAACTACAGTAAACAGGCTGATTACCGACAGATATTCAAATTGTCAAAAAGTGGCCTATTTTTCATCATGGGCGAGATTTTTTATGTCTTAATATTTTGGGCTCAAATTTTCACCACACTTTGGAAAACTCTTCCAAATAGTTTTTGAGATATGCCCAAATTGAGCTTTTCTAATTTATTTTTTTATTTTTTTTCTTGAATTCCTTCACGCCGATGGCACAATAATAATTTTAATGTTATTTTTCACATGTTCTGGGCAGGATTTTCAATATATGAAATCATAACTTACTCATTTATTTACTTCTGTCCATAATTTAATTGTGGTCCTAAAAGTGAAAACTACGTTCCTATCGGATACAGCCAAAACATTGTGCTTTAGAAGAATGATGCAATCAGATAGATTAGCAGACGTCAATTTATCCAGCAGGACAAACTTAACGAATTTCAAAGTTGATACGTGTTTTGGATGTACGAATAATGTACCTTCAAGGATTTTGATCGTATCTCAAAGCTTCCCGAAAAACCCGTGTCCCGCTGGATAGACATACGATTTCAGCAATGACCAAGTCGATCGACCAGATATCTACGGAAATGTGACGTACCAAATGCGTACTTTACGAATCTGTAATTCATTTTTAACGTACCTCTTATTTTCACTTAAATGCTTATACTAAACTTTTTAAATCGGTTTATATATAAATTCTGGGCACGGAATAGTATTTCTCGGAAAATTTTAGCTCGATTTCATATGAAAAAAACATTACACTTAAGTGCATTCTAGCCAATTTGAGGACCAAAAACAGTTTTTTTATTTGCATCCCTAAAAAATATACTAATTTCGAACAAAACCGTTAATTTCATGAATAATTATAGAGACGCATGATACTGCTTGGAAAACTCCATCATGAGAAATGTCTTGATAACTTTCTGATCGGTCATGACCAACGTACCTAACGGAAATTCACTTTCTAATAGATTTTACCAGTTATTTAAACAAAATTTAATATTACTTTAAAAATTCCATTTTTTCGATGATGCATTAGAGAAAACCTAATCAAATGATCAGATATCTTTCAGAAATTATTCAAGAATATCCCTGGAACACTTTCTCATTGGTCATGACCAACGTACAAGATATCTGATCATTTGATCAGGTTTTCTCGAATGTATCATCAAAAAAATGGAATTTTTAAAATAATATTAATTTTTATTTAAATCACTGGTAAATTCCAATCAGAGAGTGTTTCAAGGATTTTCAGGAATAGTTTCTGAAAGATATCTGATGAACCTGATCAAATGCTTTTTTTTCTAATGTATCATCGAAAAAATGGAATTTTTAAAATAATATTAATTTTTATTTAAATCACTGCTAAATTGTATCAGAAAGTGAATTCCAGTTAGGTACGTTGGTCATGACTAAAGATGGGCGATCTGCTCCCGAGCTGTTCAATAGACCCGATTCTCTATAGTGAACTGATGACCCGCAGTTCATTTTTCAGGAACCACAGCATCGGCGTAGTATGGCGTACAAAGTAGTGTTTTTGTTGAGTTGTGCTGTGAAAATAAATTCATAATTTCGTGTGAAATAGTGGCGTGTGCCGCGAAAGGATTATTCCAACGCGTGCCCGTGGTGTTTTTCTAACAGGATAAGTAGAGGAAAGGTTGCCTAGCAACTAGTTTTTGTTTAATTTTGTATTTTCCCCACGGCGCGCTATTGCTTTTGTATAGTGAGCTGTGGCGATAAAATTTTCATTTTGTGTTCTCCTCCCCTGTATATGTCTGCTGCTAACAGTGTTAGCGTTTAATTTGGTAAAATGGATGTGTGTAATTTATGCGAGCAGTCTATTGCTATGAGAGGGCTCCCAGTTACATGTGTAGGTCCGTGCAATGGAACGTTCCATTTCGCTTGTGCGGCACTCACTAAGACTGCGGTGAGGCTTATAGCAGATAATGCAAATGTTCTGTTCAAGTGTGATAGTTGTCTATCAGATCAGAGTTGTGACGAGCAGAATGATCTGATCTCGCGCGTCAAAAGGATAGAGGAAGAGATGAAGAAGGTTTTAAGTACTGCATATAAATGGTTTGAAAGCTATTTGTCTGACAGAACTCAACGGACTGTTTTTAATGATTCTGTTTCCAGTCCCGTGGGGAACAACCTTGGAGTGCCCCAGGGAAGTGTATTAGGGCCCCTTTTATTTATTATGTATATTAATGACTTGCGACGTGTTTTACGGTTTTGCGACATTAACCTTTTTTGCAGATGATACTGTGTTATTCATTGCAGTTGAAGATTTAGAAGTTGCCGTCTCACACTTGAATGAAGATTTGCAGTATCTAAGTAGATGGTTGAAGTGTAAGCAGTTAAAATTGAATACAAGTAAAACTAAATTTATGGTAATTTCGCGGAATCGATTAAATGAGAACGTCTCTGTTGTAATTGATGATGAGACTATTGATCGCGTTCAGAAGATTAAATATCTTGGCGTGATTATTGATGACAAACTTAAGTTCAACTCTCACATTGACAATGTCATCAAGAAAATTGCCAAGAAGTATGGAATGATATGTCGATTGAAAAACGATTTAACTATTGCCAGTAAAATACAGCTATACAAATCAATCATCCTCATCTAGACTTTTGCCCATCCATTTTATTTCTGTCCAATGCAACACAAATATCGAGATTACAGCGCTTGCAGAATAAAATAATGCGTTTGATTTTGAGATGTAATAGATTCACTTCCTCAACTTTGATGCTAGACGCCTTACAATGGTTGTCGGTGAAGCAAAGAATTGTATATTTGACTATGGTGTTCATTTTTAAAGTAGTTAACGGTTTGCTGCCTCGATATTTGTGTGATCGAATTGAAAGAGGACGTGACTATCATAGATATAATACTAGAAACGCGGATGAAATAAGAACACCCCATTTCTTGACTTGTGCTTCACAGAATTCATTATTTTTTAAAGGAATAAATGTTTTCAATTCGATGCCTAGACACATTAAACGTTCAACAACATTAGCAGAATTTAAGAGACATTGCATTTCACACGTTAAAACTGTCTTTTGAACGGTTATCCAGTGATTTTTTTTATGAATTGACAAATTATGTATCTTGACGAAGTTATTTTTAACGGATTATTTTGTATGGATAGCTGTTATAACGACTTTTTAATAATTATTGTAGCGCTGCAAAAACTATTTTGTTCGCCACGATGGTGATGATGGATTTTTGATATTTGATTTAATAGTAGTAGTAAAAAAAAAATAGTAGTCTACAAAGGTTTGAGCCTCGCGCGCGTATTACGGATATAGAGGACTGAATTTAACATTTGATAGAAAAAAAATGCAATTTTGAAGCTTATTTGGAAGATACCTTGAGTTAGTAGTAAGTTTTCTGGCAAATGTTGGGGGTTCGTGAGCATTCCTGACATTGCTGAAAATTATGATAGCATCAGATTGCGGGGTTACTAGTGTAATAGTTGCTTTGTTGATTGTTCATTAACTCTTGATTGCTTGTAATACTTATGAATATTTTAGGTGGACAAAAAAGGCGAACTAAGAGGTGGACGCCTGAGCTTTTCAACATTTATATCGCTGTGAAGCAACTGTAAACTCTAGAGGGAATTTATATCTGTAACTGAAACCAGTTCGATTTTGTTTGCCAACCTGGTTAAAATGTCATATTTAATTATCTTAAAGATAAATCGTCCAGCTCAAACCTTTGTAGGGGTTAGAGGTGGGACAATCATCATCATCATCAGCTCACTGATATCACAAGTCTAAACCATACATTCCATCACTCATAGCGGAACTTAAAAAAAGCACATTACTTCACTTACGCATTGAACAGTTAACGCGTAAATCAAGACGTGCGCGTAATACAACATGTGATTACTGATCGACAGCACCAACGGTAAAAGCAAACTTCCAAGCGGCTGTTTGGGAGAGAGAGA
This sequence comes from Ochlerotatus camptorhynchus, assembly GCF_037179485.1. Taxonomy (NCBI): domain Eukaryota; kingdom Metazoa; phylum Arthropoda; class Insecta; order Diptera; family Culicidae; genus Ochlerotatus; species Ochlerotatus camptorhynchus. The sequence continues at coordinate 91,956 of NW_027041419.1, forward strand.
AATATGTACATGTGCTACACGATCTTAATTTTCTACTGGTATTCAGTGATGGAAAAGTTCGCGAAAACTCACTATGAGTCACGAACTTTTCCCTTGGTGAACTTCATGAAATATCGCGAACTTTTCCAACACTGCTGGTATTATCCAATTTATTTATATACCCGGTTCTTATTGCTGATGTTATTCCCATCATTTTCTGGGGGAGCGGAAGATCCGCACAAAAGCAAATAACCGAAAAGCGAAATGCAGCTCTCCGCGCTTATCACCTCAGCTCCGGATCCGAATCATCGACTCGAATGATTCACTGGGAGCTATTTAGGATGACAACTCTCGGACCCGTCCAGCTCTCGGACCCGTCCAGCTCTCGGACCCGACCAGTTTTCGGATCTTTTTTTTCTCTCTCCATTCTTCACGATTCAGCTCCGGATCCGTATATGAGCTGATGATCTGGAGCTGATGCCGAGAATAGTGAGAGACATTCTGCTGGAGAATTAACATCAGAAATAAAATTTGAATTTAGACTGGATTGCATAGCTTGAGAAAAGGCGTAATATCATCGGGTGTGACATAGGTGTAGCTCTCTCGCATACATTTTTTGTTTTACTGCTATGTTGTTGACACATTTTGCGCGTATTTTGGTTTACGCGATGGTTAATCAGTTGTTGCGTTAGTAGCGTTTTCCATTGTAAGGTACGGATTTATTGGTTTAGACTACTTTTACGATTTTATGCAGTTTTAAGCACTAAAATTACTAACTAATTTTCCGATTTTGAATTTTTGTCATAATTTATATAATTTCAATGTGAGCTAAAGAGCTGTTCAAAAGAATCGACTCCCTTTAGTGAGCTGTATGGGTTTTATCCACTCAGCCAGATGAGTGCCATGGCATAAACATGGACGCGGATGGCTATGGAACCGTCATCCAGAAGATTCGGAACATCCTTAAAAGAGAACTAACTGAAAAAAAAACTGAAACAGATCCTAGAGTTCAGTGGATTTTTTTTTATATTGAAGTGTTGTATAAGAAAGAATTTAAGGGCGCGACGTAAGCATGGACCAGAATGGTCGTAGGTCAGACCTCTGGAAGATCCTGAGCATTTGTAATAGTAGTTAAACCATGAAACTGGCTGGCCATTAGACAAAATTGGAAAATTTGCATCGCCTCCACCATTATTTTTTTGATCATTCTATACTATTTACTTGTTCAAATCCAAAAATTTGAACGCAATATGAGAAAATTTGAATTTTTTGTGGCTTTTAAAAGTTGGTCACCTCACATTTTTTCTCATTTTTTCGACAAAAGCGGCATTATAATCAATCAACTAGAGGTTTAACGGTAGCTTGGATCATGATGACGTCTGAGAGAAAGTTGTTATAAAGACAATGCAGAACATATATGGGTCATTCCAGCTCAAATGGGCACACCACCTGTGGTCGATGTCATTGATTTGAGCCAAACTTGGCCAAAACGCTTATTTTGGCATTCTGAACAAACGCCTTTTTTGATTTTGCTCTGAAGTGCCTAGGTCCCTCTCGGCTACAACTCTGGATCTTCGAGATTTTTAAAAACTTCATCTTTCAGAAGAGATTACTCTACAACCAAATAAGCTATTTGTGATCTTAGAACGTCAATTTGAAGGTTTTTTTAATGTAAATTCTTAGAGATGTACACACATTTTGGTTATGTTAGAGTAACTACAGTAAACAGGCTGATTACCGACAGATATTCAAATTGTCAAAAAGTGGCCTATTTTTCATCATGGGCGAGATTTTTTATGTCTTAATATTTTGGGCTCAAATTTTCACCACACTTTGGAAAACTCTTCCAAATAGTTTTTGAGATATGCCCAAATTGAGCTTTTCTAATTTATTTTTTTATTTTTTTTCTTGAATTCCTTCACGCCGATGGCACAATAATAATTTTAATGTTATTTTTCACATGTTCTGGGCAGGATTTTCAATATATGAAATCATAACTTACTCATTTATTTACTTCTGTCCATAATTTAATTGTGGTCCTAAAAGTGAAAACTACGTTCCTATCGGATACAGCCAAAACATTGTGCTTTAGAAGAATGATGCAATCAGATAGATTAGCAGACGTCAATTTATCCAGCAGGACAAACTTAACGAATTTCAAAGTTGATACGTGTTTTGGATGTACGAATAATGTACCTTCAAGGATTTTGATCGTATCTCAAAGCTTCCCGAAAAACCCGTGTCCCGCTGGATAGACATACGATTTCAGCAATGACCAAGTCGATCGACCAGATATCTACGGAAATGTGACGTACCAAATGCGTACTTTACGAATCTGTAATTCATTTTTAACGTACCTCTTATTTTCACTTAAATGCTTATACTAAACTTTTTAAATCGGTTTATATATAAATTCTGGGCACGGAATAGTATTTCTCGGAAAATTTTAGCTCGATTTCATATGAAAAAAACATTACACTTAAGTGCATTCTAGCCAATTTGAGGACCAAAAACAGTTTTTTTATTTGCATCCCTAAAAAATATACTAATTTCGAACAAAACCGTTAATTTCATGAATAATTATAGAGACGCATGATACTGCTTGGAAAACTCCATCATGAGAAATGTCTTGATAACTTTCTGATCGGTCATGACCAACGTACCTAACGGAAATTCACTTTCTAATAGATTTTACCAGTTATTTAAACAAAATTTAATATTACTTTAAAAATTCCATTTTTTCGATGATGCATTAGAGAAAACCTAATCAAATGATCAGATATCTTTCAGAAATTATTCAAGAATATCCCTGGAACACTTTCTCATTGGTCATGACCAACGTACAAGATATCTGATCATTTGATCAGGTTTTCTCGAATGTATCATCAAAAAAATGGAATTTTTAAAATAATATTAATTTTTATTTAAATCACTGGTAAATTCCAATCAGAGAGTGTTTCAAGGATTTTCAGGAATAGTTTCTGAAAGATATCTGATGAACCTGATCAAATGCTTTTTTTTCTAATGTATCATCGAAAAAATGGAATTTTTAAAATAATATTAATTTTTATTTAAATCACTGCTAAATTGTATCAGAAAGTGAATTCCAGTTAGGTACGTTGGTCATGACTAAAGATGGGCGATCTGCTCCCGAGCTGTTCAATAGACCCGATTCTCTATAGTGAACTGATGACCCGCAGTTCATTTTTCAGGAACCACAGCATCGGCGTAGTATGGCGTACAAAGTAGTGTTTTTGTTGAGTTGTGCTGTGAAAATAAATTCATAATTTCGTGTGAAATAGTGGCGTGTGCCGCGAAAGGATTATTCCAACGCGTGCCCGTGGTGTTTTTCTAACAGGATAAGTAGAGGAAAGGTTGCCTAGCAACTAGTTTTTGTTTAATTTTGTATTTTCCCCACGGCGCGCTATTGCTTTTGTATAGTGAGCTGTGGCGATAAAATTTTCATTTTGTGTTCTCCTCCCCTGTATATGTCTGCTGCTAACAGTGTTAGCGTTTAATTTGGTAAAATGGATGTGTGTAATTTATGCGAGCAGTCTATTGCTATGAGAGGGCTCCCAGTTACATGTGTAGGTCCGTGCAATGGAACGTTCCATTTCGCTTGTGCGGCACTCACTAAGACTGCGGTGAGGCTTATAGCAGATAATGCAAATGTTCTGTTCAAGTGTGATAGTTGTCTATCAGATCAGAGTTGTGACGAGCAGAATGATCTGATCTCGCGCGTCAAAAGGATAGAGGAAGAGATGAAGAAGGTTTTAAGTACTGCATATAAATGGTTTGAAAGCTATTTGTCTGACAGAACTCAACGGACTGTTTTTAATGATTCTGTTTCCAGTCCCGTGGGGAACAACCTTGGAGTGCCCCAGGGAAGTGTATTAGGGCCCCTTTTATTTATTATGTATATTAATGACTTGCGACGTGTTTTACGGTTTTGCGACATTAACCTTTTTTGCAGATGATACTGTGTTATTCATTGCAGTTAAAGATTTAGAAGTTGCCGTCTCACACTTGAATGAAGATTTGCAGTATCTAATTAGATGGTTGAAGTGTAAGCAGTTAAAATTGAATACAAGTAAAACTAAATTTATGGTAATTTCGCGGAATCGATTAAATGAGAACGTCTCTGTTGTAATTGATGATGAGACTATTGATCGCGTTCAGAAGATTAAATATCTTGGCGTGATTATTGATGACAAACTTAAGTTCAACTCTCACATTGACAATGTCATCAAGAAAATTGCCAAGAAGTATGGAATGATATGTCGATTGAAAAACGATTTAACTATTGCCAGTAAAATACAGCTATACAAATCAATCATCCTCATCTAGACTTTTGCCCATCCATTTTATTTCTGTCCAATGCAACACAAATATCGAGATTACAGCGCTTGCAGAATAAAATAATGCGTTTGATTTTGAGATGTAATAGATTCACTTCCTCAACTTTGATGCTAGACGCCTTACAATGGTTGTCGGTGAAGCAAAGAATTGTATATTTGACTATGGTGTTCATTTTTAAAGTAGTTAACGGTTTGCTGCCTCGATATTTGTGTGATCGAATTGAAAGAGGACGTGACTATCATAGATATAATACTAGAAACGCGGATGAAATAAGAACACCCCATTTCTTGACTTGTGCTTCACAGAATTCATTATTTTTTAAAGGAATAAATGTTTTCAATTCGATGCCTAGACACATTAAACGTTCAACAACATTAGCAGAATTTAAGAGACATTGCATTTCACACGTTAAAACTGTCTTTTGAACGGTTATCCAGTGATTTTTTTTATGAATTGACAAATTATGTATCTTGACGAAGTTATTTTTAACGGATTATTTTGTATGGATAGCTGTTATAACGACTTTTTAATAATTATTGTAGCGCTGCAAAAACTATTTTGTTCGCCACGATGGTGATGATGGATTTTTGATATTTGATTTAATAGTAGTAGTAAAAAAAAAATAGTAGTCTACAAAGGTTTGAGCCTCGCACGCGTATTACGGATATAGAGGACTGAATTTAACATTTGATAAAAAAAAAATGCAATTTTGAAGCTTATTTGGAAGATACCTTGAGTTAGTAGTAAGTTTTCTGGCAAATGTTGGGGGTTCGTGAGCATTCCTGACATTGCTGAAAATTATGATAGCATCAGATTGCGGGGTTACTAGTGTAATAGTTGCTTTGTTGATTGTTCATTAACTCTTGATTGCTTGTAATACTTATGAATATTTTAGGTGGACAAAAAAGGCGAACTAAGAGGTGGACGCCTGAGCTTTTCAACATTTATATCGCTGTGAAGCAACTGTAAACTCTAGAGGGAATTTATATCTGTAGCTGAAACCAGTTCGATTTTGTTTGCCAACCTGGTTAAAATGTCATATTTAATTATCTTAAAGATAAATCGTCCAGCTCAAACCTTTGTAGGGGTTAGAGGTGGGACAATCATCATCATCATCAGCTCACTGATATCACAAGTCTAAACCATACATTCCATCACTCATAGCGGAACTTAAAAAAAGCACATTACTTCACTTACGCATTGAACAGTTAACGCGTAAATCAAGACGTGCGCGTAATACAACATGTGATTACTGATCGACAGCACCAACGGTAAAAGCAAACTTCCAAGCGGCTGTTTGGGAGAGAGAGAAATATGTACATGTGCTACACGATCTTAATTTTCTACTGGTATTCAGTGATGGAAAAGTTCGCGAAAACTCACTATGAGTCACGAACTTTTCCCTTGGTGAACTTCATGAAATATCGCGAACTTTTCCAACACTGCTGGTATTATCCAATTTATTTATATACCCGGTTCTTATTGCTGATGTTATTCCCATCATTTTCTGGGGGAGCGGAAGATCCGCACAAAAGCAAATAACCGAAAAGCGAAATGCAGCTCTCCGCGCTTATCACCTCAGCTCCGGATCCGAATCATCGACTCGAATGATTCACTGGGAGCTATTTAGGATGACAACTCTCGGACCCGTCCAGCTCTCGGACCCGACCAGTTTTCGGATCTTTTTTTTCTCTCTCCATTCTTCACGATTCAGCTCCGGATCCGTATATGAGCTGATGATCTGGAGCTGATGCCGAGAATAGTGAGAGACATTCTGCTGGAGAATTAACATCAGAAATAAAATTTGAATTTAGACTGGATTGCATAGCTTGAGAAAAGGCGTAATATCATCGGGTGTGACATAGGTGTAGCTCTCTCGCATACATTTTTTGTTTTACTGCTATGTTGTTGACACATTTTGCGCGTATTTTGGTTTACGCGATGGTTAATCAGTTGTTGCGTTAGTAGCGTTTTCCATTGTAAGGTACGGATTTATTGGTTTAGACTACTTTTACGATTTTATGCAGTTTTAAGCACTAAAATTACTAACTAATTTTCCGATTTTGAATTTTTGTCATAATTTATATAATTTCAATGTGAGCTAAAGAGCTGTTCAAAAGAATCGACTCCCTTTAGTGAGCTGTATGGGTTTTATCCACTCAGCCAGATGAGCTGTTTTGCCCACCTCTACATGACCCATCAAAAAGTGTTCCAGCGATATTCATGAAGAATTTCTGAAAGATATCTGATCATTTGATTAGGTTTTCTCAGTACCTATCAGAAAGTTATCAAGGCATTTCTTATGATGGAGTTTTCCAAGCAGCAACATGCGTCTCCATAATTATTCATGAAATTAACGGTTTTGTTCGAAATTAGTGTATTTTTAAGGGATGCAAATAAAAAAACTGTTTTTGGTCCTCAAATTGGCTAGAATGTACTTAAGTATAATTTTTCTTCATATGAGATCGAGCTAAAATTTTCCGAGGAATCCAATTCCGTGCCCAGAATTCATATATAAACCGATTTAAAAAGTTTAGTATAAGCATTTAAGTGAAAATAAGAGGTACGTTAAAAATGAATTACAGATTCGTAAAGTACGCATTTGGTACGTCACATTTCCATAGAAATCTGGTTGATCGACTTGGTCATTGCTGAAATCGTATGTCTATCCAGCGGGACACGGGTTTTTCGGGAAGTTTTGAGGTACGTTTAAAATCCTTGGTATGCTATTGGTTCATTCCAAAACACGTATCAACTGTGAAATTCGTTAAGTTTGTCCCGCTGTATAGATTGACGTGATTTTTTCATACGGTGTATGGTACGTGTATTCGTTAATGCCGGACCGACCGTACTATAGGAATCCAGTGGCATCAGTACTTCAGGAATCCGGCAAGAAGGAATCTTGACTGTACTTTGTACTAATTTACGCCGCGATGTATGTAATGCGATCATGTTTTTAATACATACAGTGAACTCTCTTTGTTCTGTATCTCGATATGTGATCACTTTATTTTATTTGTCGTTTGTTACCTCGGTCCCTTCAAGCGGTCTAGTAAGGGAGCATGCATAAATGACGTAGCATATTTTTGATCAATTTTAGACCCCTCCTCCCCCCCTCGTAGCGTATTTGGCTATATCCAATACATGGCCGGTCACAAATTCTGAAACCCCACCCCTCAACTGCTACGTCATTTATGCATGTTCCCTAAGTCAATGTTGTCATATATCTCGATCTCTCCTTGGTACCTTCAATATCTAGTTATGGAGAGTTGACTGTATTTAATTTCCTTTGTTACTGATATCTACTCTTAGTAATTACACGGGGGATTTGTACCGTGTAACAAAAAAACCGTGTAAAAAAACTGCATTTAAAAAACGTGTAAAAAGACTTGAGTGTATAACAATAGTAGGCAAGTCTCTATATTTAATAAATTATGTCTAATTCGAATGAAGTGCGAATCGATTGATGGACTAATTTTGACTGAAGTTTAGATCGTTCCAAATTTATTTAGGCTTATGTCCAATCACTGTTCGTTAGACTCGCACTTCTATCGAATTGGGCTCTCAGACAGCAATTTATGTGCCTGTGGCAGTGGTTATCATGATATCGAGCATGTTGTTTGGTCATGTACCCTACACGCACCGTGTTGTCAGATCTGAGTTATCCCCATCACTCAGGGCCCGAGGAAAACAACCCACGATCCCCGTTAGAGATGTCTTGGTTAGCCGAGATTTTGACTATTCGAATTTAATTTATATGTTTTTAAAACAGATAGATCTGAGGATTTAGTAGTTAGTGTCATCTTGTGTTCTCCCAAGTTGTTAGCTGCCCATCGGTGTACCCCCATGTTTGTCTTTTTCATCAGTATGTCGCTTAGTTCGCTGTGAATTTCAATGATTTCTTTTTAAAACGATATCATTTCACATTGCATTGGGCTGAAAGTCTTCTTTTTTTCCTCTGTTCGGGACATAAAACCACTGCGACCAGTTATTTGATCTATTGTAGTATGTTTAGTGCATGTCGTATTACTCCATCACTATTGAGAAATGATGAAATATTCGGTTTTTATTCGATTGTCCATCTTGCCTTCTTTTTTTTATCTAGTTCGTTTATTTGTAAGGCTCAATCGCGTTAGCTTTACGGAGCCGATAATTCATTGTTCTTTGTTTCTAACAAAATTCACTTAATTCTATGTCTAGTAGAATAGGCGCGAGTTGGGCCGAATACTTGCGGCTACCTCGAGGTTAGAGGGGTACATTGTCGAAGGATAGGAAAAGGGGAGGAGCTTGGGAGTAGGGTTTCGTTGTCTCATCAGAGCGTTGTCGCCAGTATGAACGGTAGTGTGGTTCTAGATTCGTCTGGAGTTCGACCGGCTATGGTGACCAGTGGGTGACGATGAAGCTCATCGAGACGAGGGATAAGACAAACCAAAACTAATAAAGAGATACAAAAGCCAAACAAATTAAATTCTTATACCAGACATTTGCAGAAACACATAAATCGTCTGCGTATAGCAGAGATCGTGGGTACTCAACACGTCTCTGATAGGGATATAGGGTTGTCTTCCTTGGGCCTCAAGGGTATTCAAAAGTCGCTCTCTGGCGGCGTCATTATCCGTACATTGCCAAACTGCGTGTTCGATGTCATCGTAACCGTTTCCACGGGTACACGACGTTAGGCATACGGTCGTTAGGCATACGGACGTTAGACATAAGGACGTTAGGCATACGGACGTTAGGCATACGGACGTTAGGCATACGGACGTTAGGCATACGGACGTTAGGCATACGGACGTTAGGCATACGGACGTTAGGCATACGGACGTTAGGCATACGGACGTTAGGCATACGGACGTTAGGCATACGGACGTTAGGCATACGGACGTTAGGCATACGGACGTTAGGCATAATGTACGATAGGCATAACTTGCAACGTCTTGGACAGGCAAAGTATTGGGCTACAGATGGTACGTTTGCCACAGTTCCTTGTTTGTTTCGACAACTCATCACTGTTCAAGGAAGTATCGCTCCCTCACATCAGCAGATGGTTCCGCTAGTATTCATTCTGATGACAACAAAAACAGAATCGTTATATAGAAAAGTATGGCAGGAAATCCTGGAAGCAGCAGGTATGTTTTTTTGTTATGGAATGAAAAACCACAGAATTCACCATTCTTCATTTCATGAGCTGTTCTGTGGCATCATATTTTATTCAACCTGAGCTGTTTTTTTTTATTGAATGAAAAGTCACAGAATTCGCCATTCTTTATTTCATGAGCTGTTCTCTGAGGAAAACCTTTTCTTCTTTGACAATTGCGATATGTGTGTAAGAATATATTACAACATATAATAATAGGTTCTCCTCTCAGGATATCATAAAAAAAAAAATTATTTCACTAATTCTTCATTTAACCACATTACTTAAGCTATTAACGATCTGAATCCTAACAACTTCTATACCGAAAAGAGAGCGATCGATGGGTCGCTCGGCTATTTGTTAATAAAAACTGCTGACAGGACAATTCGCTGGGCTCTGGCGTGGCGTTGGACTCTGCTCGATGGCGTGACATCATTATTGCTGACTTGTTGCTATGGGTGGTGGTGATCGGTCCGGGCTATCACATAATTATATGTGCGATTTTTTTTTATTTCTAGATGCGATTGATTTCAAGATATAGTTCAAAACTATGCTGAGTTTTCATTACTTAACCACTATCGCTACTAATCTTGGATCTAAGTAAATATGTAGCTACGTCACTTATGATAAATATGATAAATAATGGCTTCCATACTATGTTTGTTAAACTAGCATCATTTTTTATTCAACGCTTAGTCTAATTTAAGCATTTTTATCATGTTCGAAACAGGTTTCTAGAGTTGCACAGCAGCAAGGTATTTTATGCCTAACGTCCGTATGCCGAACGTCCGTATGCCGAACGTCCGTATGCCGAACGTCCGTATGCCTAATGGGGTACACTCGTTTCCACACCTACATATTTTGCTGTCCACGAGGTTTATTCTATTGAGATGAGCATCTAGCGAGTAGTGGTTGGACATAAGTCTACTCATCACGCGAATGAAGTCACGACTTAAGCCCAAGCCTTTAAACCACGCTCTCGAAGAAACATTAGGAATAATTGAATGTAACCACCGTCCAAGATTTCCATTGTCCCAAACGGTTTGCCAACTCGAAAGGGTACTCTGACGCACTAAATGGTAAAATTCATCGTGTGAAATTTGCCTGCCATAAAATTTGCCTTCCTGCGCGCCCAACTTTGCGAGAAAGTCCGCCTTCTCAATGCCTGGGATTGAGCAATGTGAAGGGACCCATACAAAGGTAATCATATATGATCTTTCGACCAGCACACTCATCTGCTCCCTTACCTTTCAAAGGAAATAAGATGAGTAGGCGGTTTCATGGACCGAATAGTTTCAATCAAACTGAGACTATCCGAGAAGATGAAGTAATGGTCTGCGGGCATGTTGGAAATCATCCCCAATGCGAAGTTGATTGCTGCCAGCTCAGCAACATAAACGGAACAAGGTTCCTGAAGTTTGCGGAAGGCGCTAGAGTTTTCATTGAAGACACCGAAGCCAGTGGATCCATTGAGACGTGACCCGTCTGTAAAATATCTTTTCACGCAATTGACGTGTTGGTACTTTTCAGTAAAAATACGTGGGATAATAATAGTTCGAAGTTGATCTGGAATCCCATGAATCACTTGTTTCATGGACAGATCATATTCAATTGAGTAGCTGCGATTGGTGAAGTGAGCACGGTCTGGAGTATAATAAGGAAGACACATATCCGACGATATGTAGTGGTGGTAGATTCTCATAAATCGAGATTGTGTGTTCAGCTCAAAAATGTCTTCAAAATTTGCAATTATAAGTGTGTTTGTCACTTCGCATTTGATTAGTATTCTGAGAGAGCTCCCAGAAGCGGTTCTGGAGGGGTGTTACTTCTGCCAGAACCTCGAGACTCATGTTATGCGTTGAGTGCATAAGGCCGAGAGCAATACGTAGACAACGATATTGAATTCCAATTTTATTAGGTGACATTTTCTTGCAGAGCAGAAAGAGCCGTACTCTAGAACAGAGAGAATTGTTGTTTTATAAAGCGTTATGGGGTCTCCCGGATGAGCACCCCACCATGATCATCTGTTGACATTTTTGCTTCAAATATGTAATATGGGTATTCCAAGTGCACTTTGAATCAAACCAGACCCCAAGGTACTTGAAAGACAATGATTGAGTAATGTTTCTGCCCAAAAGATTAAGTTGCATTTGGGCTGGGTACCGCTTTCGAGTAAACACTACCAGTTCAGTTTTCTGCGGCGAGAATTCGATCCCTAGATTCCTAGCCCAAGAAGACAATTTATGTAAGGAACTTTGCAATGGTCCTTGCAAGTCCACGGCATGTGGACCTCTTACGGAAACCATACCGTCATCTGCAAGTTGTCTTAGCGTGCATTGTTCTGCCAAACAGTTGTCGATATCTTTGACATAAAAGTTATAAAGAAGAGGGCTGAGACATGAACCTTGGGGGAGGCCCATATAGCTAATTCTGGAAGTTGTCAGTTGTACAAGGGAAAAAGTTCATTTGCTTTTATGACAACAAATTGTACAAGAAATTATTTAAAATTCCAGAAAGTCCACATCTGTGCAGATTGTCTGACAGAATTTCAATGGAAACTGAATCAAAAGCCGCCTTAATGTCCAAGAATACTGAAGCGAATTGCTCCTTGTGCGCAAAGGCCAGTTGAATATCTGTGGAAAACAGCGCTAGACAATCGTTTGTTCCTTTGCTCTTGCGGAACCCAAACTGTGTATTTGATAGCAAGTTATTTGTTTCGACCCACTGATCGAGTCTCTGAAGGATCATTTTCTCCAACAATTTCCTAATGCACGAAAGCATCGCAATTGGACAGTATGAGTTATGGACGCTGGTTTGTCATGTTTTTAATGGCTATTACCTTGACCTGTCTCCATTCAGGCGGTATAATGTTATTTTCTAGTAAGAAATTGAATAAGTCTAGCAATCGTCTGTTAGCGATATCTGGGAGATTTTTCAGAAGATTGAATTTAATCATATCGCTTCCCGGTGAGGAGTTGTTCGATGAAAGAAGAGACATAGAAAATTCCAGCATTGTGAATGGTCTATCCAGAGAGCTTCCGCTCGGAGACGCTTCTCGAAGAATGTGTTGTGCTGGAACTGAGTCCGGACAGACCTTTTTAGCGAAATCGAATATCCATCGGTTGGAGTATTCTTCAATCTCATTAGAAGATGGGTGGCTACGCATGTTGCGAGCCACCCTCCACAAGGTGTTCATTGAGGTTTCTCGTGAGAGTCCCTCGACGAAATTGCGCCAATAACCACGTTTCTTTTCTTTGACTAATTGTGTCAGCTTTGTCTCAAGCTTTGAATATTCCTCGAAGTATGTGGAAGTTTTGTGTCTACGAAAAACTTTGAAAGCACCAGATTTTTCTACATACAATTTTGTGCATTCTTCGTCCCATCCAGGTGTGGCTGGTCTCCTTTTGAAGTTCGCACTTGGAACTCTTCTTTTTTGTGCTTCCTGTGAGTTTTTTGTTTATCAAATCGGCGAGGAATCGATATTCTTCCAATGGGGGAAGCGTATCTATTGATTCGGCACCGATAGTCACCGCCGTTGAATATTTATGCCAATCTATGTTGCTTGTGAGATCAAATGGAGCTCGAGATGGTTCTGCAGAGTGAGGGGCACACTTAATTGAAATGATGATTGGCAAATGATCGCTACCAGGGGGATCATTGATAACCTTCCGCAGACAATCCAATGATAGCGATCTTTAACACAAAGATAAGTCGAATCGGTTTTCTCGAGCCGGAGGTTTAGCTATACGTGTCACTTCACCAGTGTTCAAAATAGTCAAGTTGAAATCGTCGCATAAATCGTAAAAAATAACCGCTCTATTGTCATCATATAATCGCCCCACCCAGTACCATGGGAGTTCATATCACCCAGAATTAATACTGGGGATGGAAGTATCGAAACTAGATTCCACAGTTGACTACGGCTAATGGAGGTTCTTGGTGGAACATAAACTGAAGCTACGCAAAGGTCTTTGTTCTTCACATTTATTTGGCAAGCGACGATTTCGATGCCTGATAGAGCAGGAAGAGAAATTTTGTAGAAAGGGTAGCCCTTTTTGATCCCTAAAAGTACTGCTCCATAAGAATCGTTTCTTTCCAGGCGTATAATGTTAAAATCGTGGAAGTTGAGTTCTTTATCGGAAGAAAGCCATGTTTCACAGAGAGCAAATATATCACAATCAGAATTGTGAAGTATACATTTGAACGAGTCTAGTTTAGGCACTAGACTACGCACTATGGAGCATTTTCATACAACCAGGCGGTCAAAAATATTTCTATCATTTTTTCACAATTTCTGCTATTATTCTTGTTTTGTTTCATCAATTTAAAGTGTGTGTTATCACTTTTCAACATTTTCACGACCAACTTTTGATTAATTAAAATTTAATTTTTACGATTTTATAACGGTTACAGTTTCAAGCTTGTTTTCAGAGAATAAAATCTATTGAACAAAGATAACCTACCATGGTTTTATTGGGGGGAACACCGTAAAAAATTTAAAAAAAAACCTTTTTTTTTGGAAGTATGTTTATTTGTTTCAACGAATCTTCTGTAAAAAAAAATACAAAAAGCCATGATACAATAATCAAAATCAAATATGTTTCAACGAATTTCTTTTTATTCCTCTGTTACAATATCATCATGAACAAATTCTTCTTCAATTTCATCGACTGCTTACATAAGTTCCTCCAAGGCATTGAAGTTATTAGTATCGACTACTGAATCACTTACAGAATTTTCAAATATCATGAAACTTTTCACGATGTCGGGATAATCCAGGGATACTTTTTTCTGTCGTCTTTTTGCCATCCAAATGGAACTGATCAGTGGGTCCGATTCATTAATAGCACGAATAAAGACATCATGTAAATTTTCTACTCTTGATCGTTTTCTTGCATGATGGGTTCGATATTTTTTCAATTGTTTATGTTGACTTTCTGCTGCCTCTTCCGCTAATGAATCAAGTGGTGCTGGTGAATGTATGATTATTTCTCCGGCATGAGCGAGAACTTTATGCACGGTTGCAGGAATTTTGTACCAATCATACAATTTAAGATAGAGCCTATATGTTTCCTTGCAATATGCATCAAATTTTTCCGGGTTTATTGGCTCTTGGCAGTTAATAGCAATTAATATATTCCGGAATCTGAAAATTAACTCTTCATCAATGTTCAGCACGGAGCTTAAAAGCTTGGGATTTCCAAATGCTCTTCGACAAACGTTTCCTGTAATACTGGTACCTGCTCCACCCGATCGTGGTTGATCTACTCTTACTCCAAATTTTTCGTAAAGCTGTGTCGTCACATGTTTTTTTCTTTGTTCATATAGTTCTGTGAACGGTTTCGCTACCTTCCATTTTTTGATATCCATTCTGTATGTAATATGCAAAAGGCATTCGAAAAATCTTATCCAAGCATGAAGTGGAGATATGCCGTAATGCAAGGCTTCTTCGTTTGATATAAATCCTTCCTCGAATTTCTCTGCATCATTAATTACATTTGGTGTTGCCCCACATATTGGACAATTCTGCATCGACGAATTTCCAGTGCTATAAGTTAAGACTTTTCCGTCTATCATGCTGAGGACAAAATCAAAATCAACAAGTATAAACTTGTCGTTTGAGAGGTCAATTTTCACTGGCGTTAGTTCACTCATTTCTTTTTCTACATCCTGTTTTGTAGCCAGAATAACTTCTTTACTCTCTTTAATGAATTCAAGGATGAATGGCCTACAAAATCGAATACTTTGAGGCATGGGATTAAGCCACATAATTTCCTTTCGATCATTGTACATGAGCAACTGAATTGGTGTTAAAGTGGACGAGAATACATCTGAATCGTCCTGACATCCTTCTGGTAGCACTTGATGATATTGTGAATATCCAGTTGATCCGTCCATACCACAGCTACATAGAAGAACCAGTTCCGTAGAAACTAGATCGTTGCTATCCATATACTCGTTGAGCTCTGCATCAATTATTTGGACAATTCGTTTCACTGTATTTTCCATCAGCGCCTGGAGTTTCACTCTTATTTTCAATGCACTTTCTTCGATGAATTCACTAGGAGGGGCGCATATTTTTTTCACTGCTCCGATCACATAGTAAGGTGGAAATCTTGAAGGTGATTCATTATGTATTACTTTGTATTGAAATCTACTCAATCCAGCCTCGAGAAGTACACTAAAAGCCTCTTCTGGTGACATCATTCCTCGTTGATCAGTTAGTTGAGCCAGCATGGTTTTAGAGCTTTTTTGGTTTTTTAAAATATGAACAATAATTACATTAAAATTCTTTCGATTATAAGCGGTCCGTCTTGCAAATAACAAAGCTTTCTCGATGGTATCGAATTTTGGATCAACTGCTTCTTTATCGATGACACGACGTTTTCCAAGAAAGGTTTTGAAGGTCGTCCACGTTTTGTTCCCGAGGCCGAGGTCGAGGCAACATATTGCTCCTGTTCGATGAATTCCTCGATGCCAAATTCTTCATCAAGCCAATTCCGAAAATACGACTCAAATCGCTCTTTCGTGCGATTAGCTTCATGCCATTTGTTGATGTATTTAGTAACGATTTTATGGATCTTTTCATCGAGACGTTTACATTTTTCCACCGAGATGTTATAATTTTCACAAATGAATTCAATGGCTCTGTGAACATTGTCACTATGGCTTAATTTTGCGTCTAATAGATTAATAATGGTTCTATTATCCATGCTCACACTTGGTCTCAACCGTAAATTTGAATTACACTGTAGTAGTTTAAATAAAAGCTACACAAAATACACTGTGGCTTCAAATTGACACTACAGTAGGTTAAGTACAGAATTAGATATAAATTAAACTCATCCGCGCATATGCGTAGGTACATACTTACGCATATGCTTCTATAATCGTCATAACCCAGGTACTTACTTTAGAATAAAGCATAAACGAAAGTAGTTTTACGTTCATCCAACAGTGAACTTTATGATGATGATGACTTCTTTTTGTACAAAAGCTTAAGCCCTTTTTAAAAGTTGGTCATGAAATATTAGAAAATGTTCTTTAACAATATATTTCGACTATACCAACCGAATATAACTCCAAAAGTTGCAAAATAATTGTTGAAAAAGTTTGTTTCCAAGCCGGCTCTTGTACAATTTGAGATCTCTCATAATAACCGAAAATTTTCAAATCGCTTATATTTCCAATGGGGCAGGTTGGGGCAAGCAAACTCTTCAGTACTTGTTAGAGTACACTCAAAACTTCATCCAGAGCTGATAATTAGCCTGGGAATGTGCGAGACTCGAAAGTTTGTGATCAATAAAGTTAAATTTTCATTATTTTTCAATTATTTTTTTACTATTTTTATTTTTAAATTTTTTTGTCTCCATCAAATTTCCAAATGGATTTTATTTTCGGAAAGCTTATTAAATTATCTTTCCAACGATGTATAATAATGTGGTAGTTATACGATAAATAGTGGATGAAATTTTATTTGAATGGTAGTGTATTTTTGCGGCAAAATTTGTAATTTTCATACTCTTTTTGACTTCGACATCCGATATCTCAGACTAAAACTGCTAGAAGCTTGAAACTTTCAGATTCTCTTAGTTGAAATGTTTACTATCGACTAAAAATAACGAAATAAGGATTAGTGAAAGTCGATTTTTTGATTTTTGACCGCCTGATATCTGATAGTGCTACGGCAGTTCCACTGTAGCACAGTGATCATATCTTCAACCTCGTTCGACGAATTATCCATCGAAAGATATGATTGATGCAAGGAGGTGCCATGAAACAGTCAATTGCTTAAGATATGATTCTAGTGTTGGAAGCAAGGCAGAAACTAAGCTTCTAAGAGGGTCTTGTATGTTTGTCCGAAAAAGCTAGCAAACCTCGTTCGGACTTGGATTACTTTTGAGAAGGTTGAGGAGCAGCTTTTTTGTTTTTCTTATCTTTGTTGGGTAATGGTGGAAAATCCTTACTGCAGCCAGGAAGTGGAGCAGTAGGAGCCTTTGATTTAATTTTTTCATCCCCATTACCCTGGGAATTTTGCAATCCTTTGGGAGTGACTTTAGTTTTCTTACGGCGCACTTTCGGGGAGGAGCATTTTCGTTTTGTGGATCCGTTCGTTTTCAAAGGTGCGTGTACTACCGTAGAGTCACCTTCATCGGATGAGTCAGAGTCCGATTCTTCAGCTGACAAAATCGAAAATTGATTTTCATCTTGGATGGCTGATGCAGCCTTCACCATTTGAGCATATGTCTGCTTGGAGCGTCCAGAGATTGAACGCTGCACTTTATCGGAGTGCTGCTTGTACATCGGGCACTCCTGCAAGGGGTGAGGATTCTCGCCACAATATGCGCATTCTACTGATTCTTTGTGGCAAGAATCCTCTTTGTGGTTTTCACCACATTTGCCACAACGAGTTTTGTTGCCGCAATGGCTGGCTGAGTGTCCCAGTCTTTTGCAGTTGGTACAATTATATACCCTCTGTATAAACAACCGCACCGGAAAAAAAAGCCCCATCAACTTTGACAAAGTTTGGAAGAACTGAACCAGCGAAAGTCATCCGAAACGAGTCTGAATGCTGATAAACTTTCTTGCCATCTCGCAAAGATACTGAATGCAGTTGCCTGACATCCAGTATCCGTACCTGATCTCCGATTTTCGAGTTTTTGAAGCAACCCAATGCTCGTTTTAAGTTATCGACACTCAGGCTCGTGTCGGCTCTACATCTCGAGAAGGGATGTAGATGTTGTACTCAACACTAAACAGCTCGTGTTCAGCAATTTTATTTGCCACATGGTAAGTCGGTGCTTCTACACACAGTTTATTGAATCTCTCTTTATGTACCAAGATTCCCGGATACTTACTTGCGTCTCTCGAAATGTTGAGGGTTTTCAAAGGTTTATTTTTAGGCCGAAAAAAGAAACCCATGGTCCTTTCGAAGACGGTTTATAGTATCTAGTTCGCGCAACGTAGGTATCTGAAGACGCCATAAGTGTTGCGCAAAAGCGGTGTGAGCATTTCCAGCCCAAAACGCAAACCGGTTGGTCA
>NW_027041421.1:0-100688 GCF_037179485.1 Ochlerotatus camptorhynchus
TTAAAAATGATACCGGTTGCTTCCACTCACTTGCTATAAAGGGATGTTTTACGGAATTGTGAAGTCACTGGATGTTTTAGTGATGGTTAGTAGATGTAAGTTGCAGGAAGGGATTGTAAAGCGTGTGTTTGACACATAGAACCTTTCAATATTGCTTTCAGAGCGCCACAATCGGCGATTTTACGATTCGTGAGCGCTCACTCTGAGTGAACGCTCACGAATCGTAAAATCGCTGATTGTGGCACTTTGAAAGCGAAGTTGACAAGTTTTGTGAGTCAGACACATATTTTACAACCTCTTCTTGTGGATTACAGGTACTGATTATCATTGTAACATCTAGTGATTTCATAATCCCGAAAAACAGTTTTTTATAGCAAGTGAGTGGAAGCAACCCATATCATACCACAAAGTTGCCAACGCACCTGAGCAGTGAACTGATGTGAATCGAACTGGGTTTTGACTTGTTTATAGAGGATTTCCTGAGTAGGACTGACCAATTGTACATCAACGTCGTATTGACCACCGGTGACAACCTACGGAAGAAATGTGTTTATCCGTATGTTATTTACAGCGGTTACAATTTTCGTAAAAGCCAATAAAGGCCGTATTGGGTAAAGGGTGCAATAACGACATGGTGACACGTAATCCTTTGCTTCTTCACCATTAGCCCACCATAGATCTAAACCTACCTGAAATTCTAACGTAGCCGTTTGATTTTTCTTAATTTCTTCGAAGAAACACTCGCGGGCATTGTCAGGAAGCTCGAATGTTAATTCAACGCTATTTACAATGATTCGGCGGCCTAAAAAGGCCAGCAGGAAGATTCCGCTAGCGAACAGATATTGACGTTTGCACATCTTCTTTTTTTTTCAGCAATCGATTTTTCCCGATTTGCTCAAACCCGTATCATCACCGTATTTTAGAGAAACCACTGATATTCAACCGTGCAGGAACACCGCTCTGAAAGAAGCTGTATTCAAAATCGGGCTTTTTTCCGATAAATTTTACTTTCTTGTAAAAGTTTATTGCTTATCGTTCTTTTCACCGAGCTGGATGATGATCTTCTTCTTTGGATTTACGCGTACACGCGTTTGACGTTTTCCGATGGGAGAGAACTTGGAGAAAATAAATAATGTCGATAAAGTAGTCTGAGCACACGGGCAGCCCTGATGCACTGCGAAGGATGCATCCACACGGTGTCTCGTGAAAACTCATTTATGAGTAAAAAATACCCTTTTTCAAACCATGTATGCAGCTGTCAAAAAATGGGAATCAGTTCACGATTGCATAATGGGTATATTTTTTACCCACAAATGGGTGAATAAACACTTGTAAATTTTTTCGTCTTATTCCGTCACCGACCATTGGGAATGCAAACAGTTTCTGTCCGCTTTTGTTAGCAGCTAGCCACAGCAAACCCCTGGGGGGGGGGGGACGTGCTGTCAAATCAGCCTACTGATCATCTTGTATGAAACTGGTTCCAAACGTAAACAAACGCTGTAGGTTTCTTATGGCTTGTTTACGTTTGGAACCAGTTATGCGCCGGGACGGGACTTGACAATCCAGCTTCTCACTCTTCTTAATGTTTTTGATGAATGCCCGTCGAAAATTAGTACATGGTGTTTGACGGATTTGACCAATGATGCCAGGATTGCAAACTGATTTTTCTATTTTAATTTTAATTTGATTCGGAATTTCTACCGCAGTTTAGCACCTTGTCATCATTTTTGCTTAACACAATAAAAACAACCATAAACAAACAATAATATCCATCTCTTAAAACACGCCGTGGACCCTATTTTCCAACTTTCCTTTCGCAAATATAAACTATTAACAACGCCATTGACGTCACCATTGGTTCCGGCATCACTGCCAGTCAGATTGATGCGATCCCTCTATCCTTTTTATTCCACGATTTCTACTGTCAAATCGACCAATCAGCAACTGGCTCGAATTTGACAGCAAATTGGCTCGAAATCGCTACCCGATTGTCAAGTCCCGTCCCAGGTTATGCGAGGTAGGCGAAGATTGTTCGTATTTGACAATCACCTCCCCCCCCCTTGAGCAAACCACAATCTTTCCTGCATCGTAGATAGAGTCGTCCCCCTCGCATTTACCCATTAATGAGTAAACCATTGTTTACCCATTAAATGAGGAGGGGCACTTTTAGTGAAAATGGGTGTTTTTATACCCATAATGGGTTTTCGCGAAACACCTTGCAAGGGTTTCCAAAAAGATTGATCACTTAAGTATCAACCTGGATCGGGTATCAAGATTGGGTCTGCTTGTTTTCTGACAAACGCCAGTTTGCTCGTTTGTTTTTAAAACCTAGCTCAGGTTGAGGTTCACACTGACAAAAAGTTCGGTTTCGCACTGGGTTGGAACTGGTGTTAACCCCGATAATAAACGAATTCGCTATAAGTAAGTCTTGTCACTACCTTCAAAATTATTCTGATTACTCAGTGATTACAAAGATCATCTAAATCAAAAGTAATCTTAGATTACTCGTCACGTAAAAACACGTTGGAAATCCCTTGCTTCTTGTAATATATTGTGACTCAACAGGTGTCCAACAACATCGATTAATTGTCACTACCATCAAAATTGGGTTGTTTAGGGGTATTGAGGTAAATACATATTCGTTATCTGCATTAAAAATGAAACCGAAATTCTAGAACTATTTTAAATAAGTACGATTACATTAGGAAAAAACCACCATCTTAGCGCCCCTTGGTGGGACTTTGTACATGGGAGCAAGTTTTTTTTTTTTTTTTTTAATTCTTTATTTAAGAGATTTTTAGCCTTAGGCTAGTTCATCTCTAGATAATGGGAGCAAGTAAAGAGCCTGAATTTAAATAAATTTAGACTCTTTAGGAGCAAGCTGTCAACGAATAGATTTAGTGTCAACCAAGGTGACTACATATAGGTGTTCTAATGTGTCAAATTCATGATTCAGCCTTGTTGGATTTTTGTATGGGACAGCGACCGAGTTTGTTTACAATTTGCTCTAAAACCGCACAAACCCGCCCCCCCCCGCGACCTCCTCGCCTGTATAGTGACAAAGCTGTATCACCATTTATATACCCACCATGGTGTCAACGATCAAAAATGTAAATCTTGCTTTAAAAATCGAGATGATTGTCTACGGGATCGATAAAAATATCGTTGTTCTCAGAAAACTAAACTCTAT
The DNA here is from genome assembly GCF_037179485.1 of Ochlerotatus camptorhynchus. Taxonomy (NCBI): domain Eukaryota; kingdom Metazoa; phylum Arthropoda; class Insecta; order Diptera; family Culicidae; genus Ochlerotatus; species Ochlerotatus camptorhynchus. The sequence continues at coordinate 3,191 of NW_027041421.1, forward strand.
CAGATGATGTATAAAAATCAGTATATTTTTCGAAGTTAAACAACCCAATTACACTTATAAAAAATACCATAAACGAACGATAACCCAAACTATTGAACTATTACTCAAATGGTTTGGATGATACCCCGAACACGTCGTTAAGCAAATTAGCCATAACATTTTATTAGGGTACTCTGATTACTCAGTGATTACTAAGATAACAGATTCATGATTACTTGATGATTCCAATGAATTACTCATGATTTCTCCTGTTATTTATGATAACTTGTGATTACTTCTGATTATTCTGATTACCTTGATTACTTATGATCACATGATTACTGTGCGAAATCAAAAGAAATCTTAGGCTACTGGTCACATAAAACATGTTGGGAACCCCTTTGGATGCATCCTACAGTTTTTGTGTGAACACTTACAATTAGGTTGTTTAACTTCGAAAAATATACCGATTTTTATACATCATCTGATAGAGTTTCGTTTTCTGAGAACAACGATATTTTTATCGATCCCGTAGACAATCATCTCGATTTTTAAATCAAGATTTAAATTTTTGATTGTTGACACTAAATCTATTCGTTGACAGCTTGCTCCCATACAAAGTCCCACCAAGGGGCGCTAAGATGGTGATTTTTGCTAATGTAATCGTACTTATTTAAAATAGTTCAGGTGTACCAAAATTGATGAAATTTTGAATTTCGGTTTAATTTTTAATGCAGATTACGAATATGTATTTACCTCAATACCCCTAAACAACCCAATTCATTGTTAGACTAAAAATAAACATTTTTCAAATAAATCGCTTGTATACGCTCCTTAGATTAAATTTTACACTATCATAGTTTAAACTTTATATTAAGTATGAATAGCAGTCAAAAAGCCTTCCCAACGTATAAATTTCTATGATGATTATTTCTTACCGATCCACAGCTCGAGAAACTCACCAAATTCGCAAGTACTCCCTCCCAGAAATTGCGTTTGTCATCGAATTTTCCATATGGCTAATAAGCCTCCCCGAAAAAAAAATTACAGTGAAATTTTCAGTGGAAACAATGCTCTAACATTAATATTTATTGTCGACAATAAAAATGATTGTTATAATGTTGTACTCTTCCGAAAACGGCAAAACTGGTATCTAGATGTACAATGAATGTACATAATAAAATGTTGTTACAATGATTTTTATCGTATTTTTCATTTATTTTATTGTTAACATGATTCGGTATAAATTCAGATAAATATATATTTAAGAAAACAAACTGTATTAGTTGTACTAGTCTACGTTGGTTGACGAAATAAATAAATAAATCATGAACAATAATGAACAAATCTATTACAATAAAAATTGTTGTTACATTAAATATTGGTGTGTTTTCATTGTGGGTTACTTCACGAACAGTAAAAATAAATCTGATTGAAGCATGCAGACTATGAGAGGGTCAGCAACACTGCCAATGTAATCAATATAGGCGCTGCTCGTATGGCTCTGGCTTTGACAGTTCGTTTGGATAAAAAAAGACCCTCTCTAAAGCTGGGTTAAGATGGTTCAATTCAGCGTTCAACTCACTTGAACTGCGAAATGAACGTCCAGAAATCTGACCGATATCGGACTTGCTCTATTCGTTGCCAAGTCAGTTGGACGCCTACGACCAGATCGGTTTGAGTTGAATTCAACTCATCTGCCTCATCTAAATCCCGCTTAATGCAGACCTTTTCCGTGCAGTGCAATAATCATACAATAATAATAAAAAATTCCGCCACTTGAAGATGTCAGGTATTAGGAACTCTCAGGTGGAAGCATATTTCATGGGCGATTCTCTCCAGTCGAATGCATTAACTTATCAACGATGTTCAACCACCAAGGAGACGTGACCTAGGGAGATCGAGTGCAGTGGAGTTGGCCTCCATTTCTAACAAGTTCCGGATCGAATCTCAATCCATAATCTGTAAAAAAAAGGACTCACCCGTAACAGACATACCACCCCTTCCCTTCCCGGGGCGATGTTTTATTTTTTCGATTTACACATACACTTTAAAGTACATTGTTATTTTTTTAAATCAATAAATTCGCCAATCAACAGTAAAATAAAAATAATATTGACAAATCCATGTTTCAATCGACCACCGTGACGCTGCAATCGCAGCGGTGATAAGTTCGAAATAATGTGTCAAACTGAATACATTTTTGAAATTTCAACCAAAAAACTATTATTTTCTATTTATTCTAGCGAGTTTCTGTGGAAGTCAAAACATGATCCGAGCAAAAAAGTAGTACTCGTAATAATGGTATATAATGCTGAATTTTATCGTGCTTTGTTTCGCAAATATCTTCCAAATAAACAAACATCATCCAAATCACCCGAATCGTCCACCGACTAAATCTATTGTCACTTAAAAATTAATTTCAGTCGGTGTATTAATCCGCAAATCGTTTTTCGTCTGGTGCTACACCGAGCAATCGGCCTATTTAATAGTTTTTCGTCGATTGATTTAGTCGGCCAACTTTGTCTGTTGTTTAATTGGCAGATGATTTCAAACCTTAACATGCATTTAAGAACAATGCATTACAAAATAGTTTTATGCATTTTGTACAAGATTCATCCATGCTGACAAGAAATTTTCATGAAATTACATATAAATTAAATAATTTTGCAAACAATCAATGAAATTTTCAAGGGCTGTCACAGACTTATCACCGTCGGTTAGTGCTTATTCCTGCCACCAGGCGCGCATGAGTTTAAGTTGGATTTCTCAATTATGCAATCATTAGATGATAAAATGATATGTTGTACTTGTAAGTAACGAGAAGAGGGTTTCAAGAATGTGTTTGACTCATAAAATCTGTCAATTTTGCTTTCAGAGCGTCACAATAAGCGATCTTATGATTCGTGAGCGTTCACTCAGAGTGAGCACTCACGAGTCGTGAAATCGCTGATTGTGACGCACTGAAAGCAATATTGACAGATTTTATGGGTCAAACACATACTTCACGTCCTCATCTTATAACTTACAAGTTCTAATTATCACTATACCATCTAATTATTTCATAATTCTGAAAAACATTTTTTTATAGCAAGTGAGTGGAAGTAACCCTGCCTAACAATAGTTTTCTTGAATCAACTTAGGCAATTGTTTATTATTTATCAGTCAACAGGTAAAATGTTTACTGAAAAATATAGTTGAGCCAACCGAGGAGCCAACTATGGACTATAGTTGTTGCCCTCTATATATAGTCAAATCAACTATAGTTTCGGGTTATCTCTAAAACAATTGAACAATATAGTTATTTTGACCGGAAAAATAATTGCGTCTGCTATAATCATCAATTTCTCTAACGTAGAAATTGTACAAAAGGGGGCTTAAACATGAGCCCTGGGGGAGACCCATGTAACTAAATCGAAAAGCTGTAGAGTTTCCATGAGAAAAGCTCATATGTTTTTCTGACAGCAAATTGTCCAAAAAATTATTCATTACTCCACAAGCGTGGAGTTTTTCTGAAAGAACTTCAACGGATATTGAATCAAAAGCCCCCTTGATATCCAAGAACACAGAAGCCATTTGCTCTTTCTTAGCAAAAGCCAACTGAATTTCCGAGGAAAGCAACGCGAGACAGTCGTTCGTTCCCTTACCCCTACGGAAACCAAATTGAGTATCTGAAAGAAGGTGGTTCTTCTCAACCCATTTCTCGAGGCGAAAAAGGATCATTTTCTCCATCAATTTCCGAATGCACGACAGCATCGCGATGGGCCGATACGAATTGTGAGCCGACGCGGGTTTATCAGGCTTTTTAATGGCTATCACCTTCACTCGTCTCCAATCGTCGGTACTCACATGAAATGTTGTGCAAGTACCACAAGTTCAACAACGCTCAACTATGGACAGCTCAATGTTAATACCATTTAATCTTTGAAACAACGTACTGTACATGTAACACCAACATGATAATCTGCTAAGAAACACCTAAGAATGTACTTTATAAACATCAAACTGTCCAATATTGGACCCTACCAACACAAGGTGCCTGCACGGCAACGTGGGCCGTCAGAATGGTTCATCGGTTGCGAAGTTTATTTACTTATTTATTCGTCAATCAATCAAATCGTAGACTACATATTAACATTAGGACTTAAGTTCTATGATTTCGTAAGGTTCTGAAATAAATCTTTAATTCTGTTGAGGACATATTTAGGTCAATCATTTCACAATGATGAGTATAAACAGTCATCATCTGATTTACCGGTCCAAATTTAGCGTAATTGGTCCGATGGCGATCTACTGCGAACAACTGTCGATTGCGTAATTGTCGGGAAGGTGCATACAAATTTAACCTTGACAATAGATCAGCTGAGTCAATGCGTTGCGAAATGATATTGTTTAATAAAGAAATCTTTGCGTAATCCCGACGTTCTCTCAATGTTTGAATGCTGATCAGCAAGCAACGTGCTTCATATGATGGGAGAGGAAAAGCCGTCTAACCTAACTTACGTAGTGCATATACTAAAAATTGCTTTTGGATTGACTCTATTCGTTCATGCTTTTTCATATAGGGTGACCAAACAACGCTACAATATTCTAAAATTGACCTCATATAAGCAACGTAAAGTGATTTTATTGTATAAGGATCTTTAAAATAGAGACCGAAACGTTTTATAAAATTAAGCATATTGCCTGCTCTATGTATTATTATTGGTCCACAAATGTCAATTTAGAATCTAGAATAACACCTAAATCTCTTACATTTTCACATTTTTGAACATTTTCATTACCTAATGTAATACAAAGATTTTGTTTGTTTAGTTTCAATAAGCTTTTACTACACCATCTGTAAAAAAATGTATTTCATTTTGAAACACATTCATATCGTTATCGCTTCCTATTTCTAAAAATAGTTTCATGTCATCAGCGTATATAAGTACCCTGATATCTTTTAAAATAAGAGAGGCGTCATTAATGTACAAAATAAAAAAAGGGGTCTCCCGTGTGACAGGCGGGGATTTTGATGTTCTGTTAAGGTAATTTTCATTTTCATTTTATGATGTACAAGGGGGTCAGGGGCCATGTCACCGATGTGAATATTCACACCATCCATAATACACCAGGGAAGGGGAGAGGAGTGAGCAACACAGCATCTTTACCCATGGGGGTTAAAAAAGTTCTGCGAGGTATACTTATGGTAAACCAGCTGCTCAGGGATTGTAGAAAGGAAAGGGTTGGATAGGTTTTGTGTGAAAAGCACATAAGTTATTATCGTATCGTTGAAAAATGGCCTCGTTTGGTTTGCGCTCTCGTCACAGAGCGCATTGATTACATCACACCGTCAATGAAAAAGAAATTAAAAGAGATTGAAAGAGATTATTAGTGAGTTTTAAACTGTGATTTACCTATTAGAAATACATTTGTAAAATTGTCTCCGTGTACTGAACAACCATCCCTCTCGCCCTCCCGCCGCCTAAACGTCTGAAGGAGTGTGACGTCAAACTCCGTCATCCATTCAATCAGCCGGAGAACGAAAGAGCGTGCAATGAGCGTCAGCGACCCTAATAAAGGGTGGGGAGCACCATACATGAACGATACCACAAATCGTGCCACCGTGCCACATATTGTTGGGATGATAACCCGAATAGGTTGTTAGGCACTCCTTATGGTTATCGTTTATGCAGGTGTTTCAAAGGAATTTACATCTAATCAACCCTCTGTGCGACCCAACCCGTGCAATGTATTTAATGTTGAGAGCCTTGTGTGCCTTCTCATGAGTGGTCACGGATCTGGCAATCTTCACATGACTATGCTTCCCGGTGACGACGTTCCCATGTACTCCTTGTTTACCTTCAATACTACTTCCTTCTCTTGTTGTATTGTGTTTCTGGATAATGGATCCTCGCTCCGGAATGTCTTCAAAACTGGGGGGATTTAAATCGCTCCTCGTGCACAACCCTTCCAGATGACCGAAAGAGCGCTCAGTCCGATGGTCTCACCCGATATTCTTGAAATATTTGACATTTTGAATAAAACATTGCCATTTCGAGACTTCGTGTTGTTAGTTTTCTTGAAGGTCTTGTGCTTAATGCTTGATTTGTCTTTCGCTTCGTATTTCTAAGAATTGACTCTATAAATAGATAAAAAAAAAAAACAAAAACAAAAACAACGCTTCCCGCCCATAAGCTGTAGACCGAGTGCAGAATCTTTGTGATGATACTTTCCAAACGTGCATATCCATAGAAATAAATCTAATTCAATAAAGGATTGATTTCTACTGCGACTAAATTCAGCATTCCTACTAAAATATCAAACGCTGTACTTAATCATTTATTATTAGTACAGAGCAATAAACAATGTACGATGATGATTAATCCGTTAATATGCTTTTATAAGCGGGTTCAAATGCACTTTTGGTAAGTATCAACACTGATCTGGCAACACTAGTGTGCATCTTTCCAATGTGGTAAAGATCCAGATCAGCCCTGGGACCTGGTAGCCTAATTAAACTACCTCAAGGTTTTGCCAAAGCCCAGGGATGTTCTGTTAAGGTAATAAAAACAAAACTGAAGTGCAAATGCAAATGCTATGAAATTGGTCAATTGCTTAAACTGAAATCAAATTATGGTTTCACTTTCATATCAAAATTAGATTTTGATTTACTGTCATTTAGTGCTGGACTTTGCTAGCCCCCACATAAATCTCCACCATACGATGACTACATGTAAAACAGTTTATCTTCCTATGAAACCCATTTTGAGTATGGTTTACTAACTAATATCAATATTGTTATCATCATCATAGCAACCCACATCTGCCAACGTTTAACAGATTACGATTTTGTCCTAAGTCCGCTTATTATACCAATATTTTGGTTGTGCATTGTGATATTTTAAGATTTGTTGGTTTTTCACATACACTAGTGAATGACTTAGTAATCGCTATCCACACATTCAGCTCAATTTAAAACATCCAAATTACATTATTTTGGATTTTTTAAAACTACGCGAAATTATGGTACTTTTTGGTACATGGGAAACAAGATCAACATGGGACTGATACGCGATTACATGCAGTATATAAATTTGGTACTCATAGGGGAAATGGCTCTAATGTTGGCCTATGGATCTAAGATTAGGCCCATCGCTAAAAATCTGCTATTTATCAATTTTATCTAGATGAACGCGTCATTGGGACTAATGGATATGTTTGGTTGCTATTAAAATTTTAGTCGATTGCTGAATTTATGTACGGGCCCAAATTAGGGACACTTAGGCCGACATTACATACATTTCCCCTACATATAAAATCTTTCTTTTCAGCGCAGCAAGCTTGTGGTGGTACAAAAATGGGAGAATGTAGGAGTTCACCTAGTATACATGCCGGTCACTTGAAACTATTCTCACAACAAGTTTAAGTTTAGCTTCAGTAATCATCTGGAGCTCTAACAAGTAAAACGTACGAAGGTAGGTTCGCGGAAAGCTCCCTGAATTCCAGATTTATTTATACACAAACCGGTTTTCGTCGCACGGAAGAGAAATGAAAGAAAATGGATATTTAGTTGCATTATTAGCTTAGCTCTAATGCATAAATTGCAGCATCGAGTAGAATAATTTAGTAAAAAATGGCAAGCGTCGTTTTCAAACAAAATTGAACATAACATAGACTTTGATAAATAAATTTAATTGCACATTTGCATTGTTCCGACTCACGACTTGAACCCTTAAATGCATGATTTTTTTATTTTGCAATGAATTTTTTCGTGTGATATACATTGCGCTTACTATTAAAATGTTGTTTCACCATGTTTAAAGACAAACATAGGTATGTTGCCAAATGGCAACACTATGCATTTAAGGGTTAAATTCATTTGCATATTATATTGTTGTCCTTCTTGATGTGAATATGCATTAATATGTCATTTGAAAATTTATACCGTTTCAGCGCAAGCATCATGAAAATATACGCTGTATCCGATGGACCACCGTCGTTGGCGGTCCGAATGACGTTGAAAGCGTTGAATATTCCCCACGAACACGTCCCCGTGGATTTCGGCAAGGGAGAGCACATGACGGAGGGTTACGCTAAAGTAGGTCTATTATTTGATGCTTAGCTTGTCGTAACGATATAACATTGCAATAAAGTTAAATAACACCACTGGCCAAATAGTGATCACTGTAAAAAGTAACCTTTCACAGATGAATCCGCAAAAGGAGATTCCCGTTCTCGAGGATGACGGTTTCTTCCTGAGTGAGAGCAATGCTATTCTGCAGTACCTTTGCGACAAGTACGCCCCGGACAGCCCACTATATCCGAAGGACCCAAAGGAACGCGCCCTGGTCAATCATCGCCTTTGTTTCAACCTGTCGTACCTGTACCCGCAGATATCGGCCTATGTGATGGCTCCGATTTTTTTCGACTACGAACGGACCCCGATGGGATTGAAAAAGTTGCACATCGCTTTGACCGCGTTCGAAACCTATATGAGTCGATTGGGCACTAAATTTGCGGCTGGAAATCATCTTACCATTGCCGACTTACCGCTGATTACTTCGGTAATGTGCTTGGAAGGAATCAGTTTCAATATTGATCAATATCCTTTGGTCAAGGCATGGTACGCAAACTTCAAGCAGCAATATCCTGAATTATGGTCCATATCGGCTGTCGGCATGGCCGAGATTACCGAGTTCGAAAAAAATCCTCCAGACCTAACTGGAATGGATCACCCCATTCATCCCATCAAGAAAGTAAAGAAATGAACTGTCGGATACGTTTTACGCAATAAAGAAACGTTTTCTTGTTTCCTTATCGTACATTAAAAACGGAAAATGACTTAAGTAACAGTAGAACGGTAAAGAAAAATGAAATTACCTCAATCTTGATGAAGCTTTCCCTTTGCCTTAGGTGAGGTTTTCGAAGTTATTTCGATTGATTCGACCACCTTTCTTTTGCCTGTTTCCGTGGCTTCCGGCTGGATAGTTTGTTGTTCGTACTCTTCGTTTAGTTTCTTCGCCAGGAAATATATTTCAGCTAGAGCAATAATAAGAGCAATCATGATACCGAGCAGTAATCGGAATCCGAAATCCAGTTGACCGATGATCAGTTCAATGCCAATGAATCCGAAAGCAAAACCGGCTGCTACTGAAAATATGAACTGTGCCACAGCAATCAATTGTCGATTGATTTGTTTCACTGAAAAAAACATCAAATAAAGGCAGTTGGTGAAACAAAAATAAAAGGAAACGCCCTTACTCTGATAGGCGATTGTGTCCTGCGGCATCAGTGTCCGAACGTTGTCAACATTTCTCGTCATTGCCTGGTATTCCTTAGCTTCTTGCTGCTTGCGAAGCTTCTGACACCGAGCTTCAAGCTCTGGGTTTCGTTCCTGGATTTCGTTTTTCGGTAGTACCATTTCGCAATCTTCCATGAGTTCGTGTAAATACGGTACGTCTGGGTCGCCTTTTCGCAGCCGATTTAATGCCTGATGCAGCCATTTTAGGTCATTTAATGATAGCGTTAACGTGCTGGCACTGGTATTTTGCGAGCTTGATTTCAGAATATCATCCGACTTTGCATCAGCTTCAACGCTATTTACATCATCAAGATCGCAGTTCATCAGATTATTTTCCTCGTTTTGAGCCTTCATAAATTCATATTCCTCTTCCGTAAATTCGACTGCTTTCTCTGGAGCTTCGGCTTCGATTTTGCTGCATTTTGACAAATTATTTTTGCAAATATTCTGGATTGTTATGGGTAAACGTGAGTCACGGGAGAATCGGCTTGTTATGAACTTTCGGAATGCAGGTGACGGTATAACGTTCACTGATGAGTATTTGATGGGAAGTTTGGACATTTCTGAAATAGAAATAAATTATTTTACTTATTGCCGAATCGAAAGTGCATATTTTCAATTTACCTTTGCTGTGAAATACTTGAGTTTCTGCCAATTTTAAAGAATGAACCAAAACGCCGAATTTGTTTTGAGCATCATGTGATTGTCAAATATTTTTATAGCACGCACTTGCTTTAGCAGTGTTGCGAGAATTTTATGGAAAATAGAAAGGGTGTCACATCAGACCTGGAATGGGACTCGACAATTGAGTTCTCCAAGCAGGATCTCACGAACACTACACTAATAATATAATTCTACACACACTAGCGTATACTAGCGTATGTGCACGGTAAGAATCAAACTTCCATTTATGAGTAAAAGTGAACCCATTGTCAATAAAAGTGACACCCCTAATTAATGAGTAATTTATTGTGCGTTTCACACCAAATTGGACTAATAACCCGCATAAACGCGAACCATAAATTAACCTTACCTAAAATGGTTAAAAATTGTTTATAATCCCTGCTAAACTTTAACTGAAATGGTTATGGAACTTTACATGAACGTTTAATGATAAAGTTTTAACCTTATGTATTATGGTTTTTTGGAACTGGACCTTACAAATAATGGGTTGTTAAGAACCATTACCATTCCAAATTCTTGTTTTCTCCATACATTTTCAGAAAGAGAACTATATAAGAACGTTTTTACTTATGATTTGAGAACATTAATGGTAATGGTTATGGTAGTCAGTAAGGTCCATTAATGGTTTTGTATTATCGCTCAACTTTACGTGGAATATATCGTGAATTGGTAATCAGTAAATTACAGGCAACGGTAATGGTTCTTAACAACCCATTATTTGTAAGGTCCAGTTCCAAAAAACCATAATACATAAGGTTGAAACTTTATCATTAAACGTTCATGTAAAGTTCCATAACCATTTCAGTTAAAGTTTAGCAGGGATTATAAACAATTTTAAACCATTTTAGGTAAGGTCAATTTATGGTTCGCGTTTATGCGGGAAGCGCGTTTTCACTTATTAAAAAGTGTGATAAAACTGCAAGTTTACGTCTAATCGTCTTGGTGTCTAAGGTGCACTTATTCCATATGATGCAAGCAATAAGTGCTCCGAAGACATCAAAACGATTTGACGGAAACGTGCACTTTTATCACACTTTTTGCATTTTTGGGACAGTCCAGTTTCAGATGCAATCAGCAATATTATACCAATTAAGTACTAACTGTTAGCTACTGTTAGCAGAAACTCATTATTGTTAAAATAATTTACTCATTAATGAGTAAAGCCACTTTCATTAAAAATGGGTTATCTTTTACTCATAAAAGGGTAATTGACTGTTACCGTGCAAGCGTAGGGTTTGTTTTCGTTTTGTTGTTTATTTTTACTTTAGAATGACAGTTCTTGCAGGAAACAAAAAAAAATCTCATACCTAACAAATCTTAGAGATGAACTAGCCTAAGGCTAAAAATCTCTTAAATAAAGAATTAAAAAAAAAAAAAAAACAGCTAACAAAAAATTTCATCTCACTAACACACGCAAATCGCACCAATACGAACCCGCCTGGAGAGGACTATAAATAGATCAATACACAGTTTTTATGTATATATGCAGCTGTCAAAAAATGTGTAAATTTGGAAATCTTAAAAAGTGTAAAAAAAATACACATTTTTAGAATGTGGTACCAGTCAAAAAATGTGTATTTTTATACACATTAATGGGTAAAAAAACTTCAAACTTTGGTGTATCTTGCCTTGTTTACGCACGCCATTTGTATATATTTCCTGTTGTACGGAAAATGAAGGAACCACGGTCCAAGCTGGACAGTGCAACGATAGACATACTATAGAGGGTAGGTGATTTATACCCCGTTCACATTACAGCGTATATCACGTGATATACGCTATCTTGCAATGAGCACTCGTACATCTAGTTTTCACTGGAAATCCTATGTATGAGTGTACATTGCAAGACAGCCTACACACTTAAATTTTTTCGCCGAGATTCCAACAGCCGAGTAGTTCTGCAATTTATTTTGCTGAGATTCAGTAAAACAATTGTCGAGACTTAGCTAATAAATATCATTTTCCTGAGATATCAGCTAACAAACAGATATTTTGCAGACATATCAGCAAAAGTAAATGCCGAGGTAATCGGCTGTTGGAGATTTTACCGAGCTAGATTAAGTGTGTATATAACGTGATATAGACTGTAATGTGAACGGGGTGTTACACTATTTTTATGGTTAAGTTTGAGAAAAAAAAAATCATATTCAATGTCCGGTGTCTCGCTTACTTGCTTCATACTGATTTTTGTTTTTTTCCTTAATTTGTTTTCCGTGCTGAGCACCAATTCTACTGACGACAGGAAGGCAGCTCCCACACCTGGATCCTTCCTATCGATCCATCAACTCATGAACCAGGGACCAATGGCTTTACTTCCCTTCCGAAGGAAGGCGTGATTCTCGGCGTGATTCTCGGCGTGATTCTCGGCGTGATCAGAGATGTTATGCCTCAGAACATCCCAGCCGTGCCAACTGGGATTGAACCCAGGCCTGCTGGGATAAGAGGTAATCACGCTTATCACTACACCACCGGCACCGCTACTGAGTTTTTTGATGGCATTCCTTTTTTTTAATAAAATATTATTGAATTCGAGCAATCTCTATTTTATCCTCGATTTTATCATTGACACAAATAAGAAAATTCCGAAGTTAATAAAAAAAACCATGCGCACCCATTATATTAAAGTTCTATATATGATTAATTTTTACACATTTTGCTGTAAAAACCGTTCTTGAAAAATGTGTAAAAAATACACTTCTATTGACGTTTGCTGGGTTTACACATAAATGTGTAAACGCAGTTTACACATTTTATGATTACCCGACCAACCGTTCGTGAAACTTCTTCAAAGTTCTTTATTCGCCTTGACACCAGTCCCGAAGTGACGTTTCTTCACACACATTTTGACAGTTCTTTATGGGGTTTTGCGTTGGAGTGAGAGAATAAGAAAAAGTCCGCCATGTTGCACACATAGACTGACAGTTACATATGAGATTTTTCCATAGGAGTAAAGAGTTACAGAGCTCTCGTCAACGTCAATACATTTATGTCGGCAATTCTTTACTTTAAATTTTCTATGATTTCGATGTACACATATAAAAATCTTTATTGATCGATACTTAAATTTAAGATTATTCCTTCATCGGTCATATGATAGTAATCTATAAAGGTGCTATACTAAATTTCTTTTAATTTCGATTTGTCACATGGACTTTAGTATTCTTTACAAATATTCATCAATAAATATTTAATTACTGATATCATCGTAACTTTGAACTTTGACAAAGAACAACAAAGATTGCCATCGATGCACATTTATAATCTCCTTGTTATCAATTTGCATCGCTGGTTAAAGAGAGTTCGAGACACGCCAGGTGACAGATGGCAATGTTTATATTATTTATCGACATATTCGGCATTTCATCGGAAGAAGCAATCTGCCGGTAAATGAACGAGAAGACCGATGGCCGCGACGCAGCAAATGTTTCCGATTATGGTGGGAATTTGGGACCCAATGAGTAAAATCGATACCTTTTTGACCTATATTACACCTACATGGCTGACTGGTTGATGGTTATGACAAATAAATATTGAATTCATGTATGAAAAGATTTACAGAAATTTCAACACTCCACATACTAGAGTGTGTTTGCCTGTCATTGATAAGCTCATCAACAGCAGCCGTGGACCCGAGGATTAGCAACCAACAACGAAATCAGTACACCCCAGATGGCATGGGATCGAAACTAGAAACTATGCAGATAAAAAATCACAAATAAAATCAGCAGTTGTGCATCGATATTTTGATTTTACAACAGAAATCGATATTTTGATCTGGCAACACAATCGATATTTTAACATTGGTAATAAACGATTCACGATTAGACTTTTAGCATCTTTACAATTTTTCATGAAATGTTGACGATCGCTATCGATTTTTCTTATGAATGGAATCGATCTTCAACGATATATAGAAAATTAAAGAAAATTAACGAAATGGTTGGTCGGGTAGTAATATATTACATCATTATTATTATCACTTATACCCCGTTCACATTACAGCGTATATCACGTGATATACGCTGTCTTGCAATGAGCACTCATACATCTAGTTTTCACTGGAAATCCTATGTATCCTCGCTCATTGCAAGACAGCCTATATTACGTGATATAGGCTGTAATGTGAACGGGGTATTAGGCCGTATTCTCGGCAACCTAAGCAGCGACCATCTTTCTATAGTTTTTTTCTCTGAGGAACGCACACATATGCAGTATTGGTGTGTTTACAATTTTTTGCTGCCAGCTGCTCTAACAATTCCAGTCGATAGAATTGTCAAAAACTGTTTTGAAACGCTTTAAAAAAGCTCCAATCTTCTCTAGTGAGAGCGACTATTGTGGGCAACATCTTTTTATTCGGCAACCTTTCTATTTGAGCTGCGTGTTAAACTGCTGTGTTTTCATCGGCAACTCGAAATCAACAGCATTTTATAGTGCGTGTGTTTCATTTCAAGAAAACCCTGCTAGATTGCTTTTTCTCCGTGGTAAAAACATAATCAATTTGAAGCTGAAAGCCTAAAGAATCATTTTAATGCATTCAGCGAAGTGTTTTCGTAAGAAAATCCAGTGTAATTATAGCGTTTCAATTTGGGTTGCCGAAAATAGTCTGTCATGCCGAAGCCGTCATTTCCCCTATATAATACATATTATCATCAACTTGAATTACGTTGATTGATAGCATTTTTTTGCTGTGTATTTCGATGAGTTTTTTTTTTCTTTTTTCCGTGTATGTACCCTATTCCCCAACACGGTAACCAGGGTAAACACATTAATGTGTAAAATTTCACACATTTCGTGAAAAAAGGAGCCTACTCACAAAATGTGTAAACTGCGTTTACACATTTATGTGTAAACCCAGAAAACGTCAATAGAAGTGTATTTTTTACATATTTTTCAAAAACGGTTTTTACAGCAAAATGTGTAAAAAGTAATCATTTCTAGAACTTGAATATAACGGGTGCGCATGGTTTTTTTATTATCTTCGGAATTTTCTTATTTGTGTCAATGATAAAATAAAGATTGCTCGAATACAATAATATTTTATTAAAAAAAAGGAATGCCATAAAAAAACTCAGTAGCGGCGCCGGTGGTGTAGTGATAAGCGTGATTACCTCTTGTCGTGACGGCAGCCTTTCCGTACTTCAATGCACATCCAATCGTCTCAACTATCGTTAACAGAATGCTCGAAATTCATTAAAAGCTTTCCGTTGATGCGATGTGCGGGTCGACTTTCACGAGGTTCGAGTTCAGAGCTTTTTCTCTCTCTTTATTTCAACACGAACATAAAGCTCGATCGTATCCGTTATACGGTATTCGTTTTCCGCATATAACCGATTATCATTCAGTTTCGATCGTTTATTTCGTTATCGTTAGGGGTGTATCCACGTTTGAATAGCGCGTTCGTTACACGTTCAAATAAATAGCATCATTTTATTCATAATATAACCTACATCTACTACATTATTCCCCTTGTCTACTCTCATGTCAGAAGCTGTCAGTTTCTTTGTTAATTAAAAGTAATTCTACACTATCTCATCAACCTTTCAAATAATAACCAAATGTATGAATCCGAAAGCAGCTGTTTTTAAATGTA
Organism: Ochlerotatus camptorhynchus; assembly: GCF_037179485.1. Classification (NCBI taxonomy): domain Eukaryota; kingdom Metazoa; phylum Arthropoda; class Insecta; order Diptera; family Culicidae; genus Ochlerotatus; species Ochlerotatus camptorhynchus. Next base: position 18,730 of record NW_027041421.1, read on the forward strand.
CACAAAATTTTCAATTCTTCGAGATTCAGAATGCCATTCCATGCCTCGTACCATAAAATAGATAATATTTCATCAGAGCTTGCTCCTTCTTTTCCAAATAATTTAAAATATATTTAGATCAGTTATTCAATCTACTTATTTTCTTTGAATTATGATTTATATGTATGAACCATGTGGCTACAAACCCATACAAAAAATCAATCACAATTCATTTAGTTAGTTTTGTGCCTTTCCGTTTATTTTTATCATGCTATTACCATTAATTTAATTTGTCTCCACCCTGCTTGTAGTCGAGTGATTTATAGAGTGCAGTGGTATGGACCGATTAAACATCAAAATACTCAATAGAGACCTCCCGCGCCTTTACTTTTGCATTAATTTTTTTTATAGATATAGTGTTCTTTTGCCCATTTTTTTTTCATTGACTTTCATTACCATTCACTTTTTCCATTTACTAGTGTCCGTTTTCCCATTTTTTTTTCTGTATTGGCTCCCTTCACCCGTTTTATTGTCATAGATACCATTCACTTTTTCCATTGTTTTTTGTTATAGGGTCCTCTCGTCTTTTTTTGCTTATTTTTTTTCTCTACAGGGTGCATTCACCCGTTTCATTGTCAAATATGCCTCTCACTTTTTCCAGTTTTTTTTTTTTTAGGGGCCATCTCACCTTTTTTTTTGCTTATTTTTTTCATAGGGTCCTTTCGCCCGTTTCATTGCCATAGGGACCTCTCGTCCTTTTCTTTTTTTGGCTTCATATATTTATTTTTGCTTTAGGTTTTTCTCGTCCTTTTTAGCCATAGGGACCTCTCACCTTTTTTTTTCTTTTTGGCTTATTTTTTTTTTCAATGGGCCTCACTCGCCTTTTTCTTTTTTTTTGCCTCATCATATGTATACTCAACTATTTATCACCCTAAACGATGAATCTTGCATTTTAACCCACTTTTCAACCCACTCCACCCTTTTTTCCAAACTTCCATGCGCACTAACCTCAGGTGTCGCCTCCCCATTTTTTTTTTTCTAAAGTTCACTAACCACATATTGTATCCGCAAGCCACAATTTACATCCTGAAAACTTCCTTCACTTTGGTTACCCTCTTCGTACTTTTCAAAAATGGCCGTTCGCAATATAGACAACATACTTACAAATTCCAAAGCCAAATCCGCCTACCTCCTGCGCCATTGTCGTGACGGCAGCCTTTCCGTACTTCAATGCACATCCAATCGTCTCAACTATCGTTAACAGAATGCTCGAAATTCATTAAAAGCTTTCCGTTGATACGATGTGCGGGTCGACTTTCACGAGGTTCGAGTTCAGAGCTTTTTCTCTCTCTTTATTTCAAGTCGAACATAAAGCTCGATCGTATCCGTTATACGGTATTCGTTTTCCGCATATTGAGTTCTCCAAGCAGGATCTCACGAACACTACACTAATAACATAATTTCACACACACTAGCGTATACTGTCATGTGCACGGTAAGAATCAAACATCCATTTATGAGTAAAAGTGAACCCATTGCCAATAAAAGCGGCCCCACTAATTAATTAGTAGTTAATTATGCCAATTAAGTAGTAACTGTTAGCTGCTGTTAACAGAAACTCATTGTTGTTAAAATAATTTACTCATTAATGAGTAAAGCCACCTTTATCACAAAAGGGTACTTGACTGTTACCGTGCAAGCCTAGGGTTTGTTTTCGTTTTGTTGTTTATTTTTACTTTAGAATGACAGTTCTTACAGCAAACAAAAAATTTCTCACAGCTAACAAAAAATTTCATCTCACTAACCCACGCAAATCGCACCAATACGAACCCGCCTGGAGAGGACTATAACCGATTATCATTCAGTTTCGATCGTTTGTTTCGTTATCGTTAGGGGTGTATCCACGTTTGAATACCCTAATAAAAAATAACCATAAACGAACGATAACCCAAATCATTGAAATATTCCACAAATGGTTTGGATGATACCCAGAACACGTCGTTAAGCAAATTAACCATACAATTTTTATTAGGGTAGCGCGTTCGTTGCACGTTCAAATAAATAGCATCATTTTATTCATAATATAACCTACATCTACTACACCTCTTACCCCAGCAGGCCTGGGTTCAATCCCAGTCGGCACCGATAGGAAGGATCCAGGTGTGGGAGCTGCCTTCCTGTCGTCAGTAGCATTGGTGCTCAGCACGGAAAACAAATCAAGGAAAAAACAAAAATCAGTATGAAGCAAGCAAGCGAGACACCGGACATTGAATATGATTTTTTTTTCTAAAACTTAACTATGAAAATAGTATAAATCACCTACCTTCTAGCACAAACGAAGTGAAGAAGAAGAAGAAGAAGAAATAGCTTTCAAAATTCTGAGACTTCGAACAGCTGTTAAGATTTCATGCTTACAAAATAATTAAGATCCGAGTCTAGGAAAACTCTTCAAACTAGAAATTTTGAGTCATACGGCACGAGTTGAACCTTAGCTTGTTAACCGAACTTGTGCTGCATAGGTGGAAAAGATTACTCCGTTGAAAACTTCATCTGCATGATGACTGGATAGTTTGATAACTGGTACTTGTCGATGACGATGATCTCGTTCAATTAACCAATTTGACAGGGACATCCACTCCGAAACGCATGTTAGCTCCACTACCCGCACCCGTACCGGAAAATGTTTTACCTCTCCGGAACCGGTTCGAGTTGCCAAACGAAAACGCCACACACAGCAGTAATTGGAAGCCGATCGATTCGCATATTCGTTTCAATGCGCCGCCTGTTTGAAAAGGATTCCCCGCGACATGAGGGAGCGCCACTACGCGAAGCATGCCGGCCTTACCTATCGGGTTGATATCGATCCAGTGGTCGATCTGTGCACCGGCAAGTGACGATCTACTGCGGTAAATGCAACGTGCCTAAGAAATCGTCTCTCGGATTAGTATTCCACCGGTTGGTTTGGCATGATAAAACACAACCAGTACTCGCACTGTCTGGTTCTGCAGAAGAAAAGACGATGCCGAAGCAGACAAAACTGATATCGCAACAGGCAGCTTGGGTGCAACAAGCGCAAGTCATTGACTGCTCAACATCGTGTACTTGTAAGCAAATGTTAACCCTATGTGTTCACCCCTAATCATTTTGGCCTATGGTCTTTCATTATACAAAAGAAGTGCAGACGACATAATGACATACTGTTTGACAACAGGCTCTCCCTTTCAATTTTCGTTAGATAAAAAGAGATAACAGGTGGTACCCCCTGCCTTAATCTAGTACATATGAGTAGATAGTGTTGCCGTGAGGTACACTCGAAAATTTTAAATGTAAGTGCGTCAAATCAAATTTCGAGCCGCTCCGTCCGTCACTTCATTTGTGCTAGGAGAGCCTTTTGCTGAACAAAATGAAGTGATTTGCTGTGTCTGCAATGTATTTACACTGTACAATTTGAGTTATTCCCCTGCAAACTATTGAAAGATAGCAATGACGTCATTAGTCGACATTCAAACTTGATGTTTACAACCGAGAGTATATTACCATAGAGGTAACTCTAAGACAAGTAGGTCCCGAAGAAACGTGCTCAACTTTTTGGCTCACCTCTGGTACTATCTTCGGTCCCAAGCTTGTCGAATCACCCCTCGAAACATAGGAAAAACCAATAACCCCTCATTTTATCTGTCAAACTTTCATAGCGAATCAAAACAAACATTGCGTAGTACTAGAATTTCGACTAGAATAGGGTACGTTAATCGTTTGCTTGGGACCAATAGGCTACTAAAGTGGTGAGCCAATTTAAAATCGTTAGTTTCGTATTGATTGTTGATATTACCTTGTTCATGTATACCGTGATTGAGTGTATTCGTTATAGCTACACTGTTAAAATTGTTTACTTTGTAGCTTTCCGTTTGACAGTTAATATCATTAATATTTATATTAAAAACTATAATAATTACTAATTTGAGCAATTTTTACACCAAATATTACTTCAGATTAAGTTGTACTTCCCCTAGAGCATAACAATACTCTTAAATAAAGCACATGAAACTGATTTAGGGTAGCCACTTATTTTCTTAGAGTGAAATTTTTTTCAACGAACGAAAATAAAATCGATGTATAGGGGAAACCTCGAGGGGAACAGCGTTAGAAGCCACACAACAATAGGCTAACGTACCGCAACAATAGGGCTGTTTCCCCTATATGTATATTGCAAGTTTCTATAGTTGAGCTTCCAAAAAATAGCAACAATGAAAAAAAAAAAAACTATACATCAGTACGTTTATTTTGGGGTAAATTTTGGGCCGGATATTGGGGAATTGCGCGTTACTCTCTGTCATATGTTTCAAATAACATGAAGTTAATTTTGTTAACAAATAAGATAGAGTGCTCTTACCGTCAGCAAGAGAATCCCTGGCCAGGTACTCCAGCAGCTGAAGAGAATAATGATCTCTTAGATTGCATATGTTAATATACTTTCGAAACACTACAAGAAAGAGATCCCAGGTATCGTAAAGCTTGTTGGAGTTGCTCGTCTTTCCATAAATGTATTCAAAATCAGTATCTATCTGAAAACCAAAATAAAGAAGTTTTAAACATTTTGTTAAACTTTTTGTTATTAAAATCTCCAATTAAATTTGCTTCTAAAGTTACCAGTAAATAACCGTTTCGGTCTGCAAGGCCAATCATTAAGAATATTTGACTTGTTAACGTCCGTTTCATGCAGTATGCTTTTCAAGCGAATCAAAGTAGACTGTTTCCACCGTTGTTGAATTTCGTCAAACGGATCAAGATTATTTCTTAGCCAGTTTTTGTCTGATGATAGTCCCTCAATTTCTGTATAAATAAAACAATGTTTTACTGATTACATTACAACACTGCTTTCAAACGTCAATGTTGATAGTATCTCGATGAACATTTCAAATGGTCCTATCTGCTTTGATCGATTCTCTTCATCAACTTTCTCTTTTCATAACCACTGTTATGCAAACAGATTTTGCGCTAATTCTACCACATAGTTTGATAAAGGAGGTTCTTATCTCGCGTCCAAAACGTCAAATACAACAGTGAAAGGTTTTGCAGCTGAGTTATTGACGAAAGAGAAAGTCGATGAAGAGAATTGATCAATGCAGATAGGACCTTTTGAAATGTTATCTGTTTGTTTTTAATGAACATCCCAGATATAAAAAAATACCCTCAATTAGGGTGCAGCTAGAGTGGACGTCACGCGCGATGCGTGATAATTTAAGCAAATTAGAATTAATCAATTTGGGAATTGTTTTAATAAAACGATATTTCATACCTAGCTTAGCAACTCACCGTCTGATGAAAGATTGGATACCTTTGCCTTACACTCTTTCCAGTGATCAATAATTGTTGCTCGCCGGCTTATGAGTGATTTTTTGTTTCTGTTGTGGAATCTGTCGTATAATAGTCCTGAAGGGTGCATCTTATTGGCTGTGAAGTCACGCGGGTTCTAGTAGGTTTCCTGAAATAACCGAAATATTAGAATATGTATAACCGTGATAAACAGCTGAAAAATTACAGCTATTTCAGGTGGGAATCGCGCAGCAATCTATTGTGCGAAACGTTCCATGTCAGCAAGGTTGAAGTAATTATCGTTGGCAATATAGTAGTCGACTACAGTATGGGCCAAAAAGCGCTTGTGCTCAACATCTAGCCTGTGATTAGCTTTGTAGTGTTGGGTGACTATTTTCCCTTTTCGTTTCTCTGCAATATGTCGAGAAACAAATTGTTTGTCACAGCTGTAGGGAGCAATTTGCGTTTGAAAGGTCCTGGCTGAGTATTGTAGACGTTTTCCTGTTGAGAACTCGACGGAGTTGGTTCGTTCAGCTGGTTGATGGAAGGTGGTCGAAATAATACGCTTTCATCCCAATGTTCCAGCTTAGAACGTAGCGAATGTTTGTGTCCGGTCCATTTTATTACCGAAAACACATCGTTCAATGCCTTTTCGTCAAGGTCTTTCAAATACGACAAGGTTATTCCGTGGTCTGCAATTGTGCATGTTATAAATAGTCAATCGAATAATTGTTTCAACTTACTAATTAGGATGGCATAAACAGTGGGATCCAGATCCCAATCCTCTACCAAAAGATTCCGGAGCTCCGGTATTTCATCTGCCTCTAAGCCCAAAATAAATATCCATTGAATTTATAATACGCTATGTTTATATTTATGTATTCTTACCGTTGATGAGCTCCACATCAGCAATCATATCGTCAATAATTATTTCCACTTTTTCGTCTGCCATTAGCTCCAACTTAAAAAACAACAGCTTCCGCTGATGTGTACTTGTCAACTGCTCTTTTTTTCAAAATGGTGGTTATGCAAGAATCTGCAGTTACCATGGTTCGCTATGAAATAGTAATCACTTTATTTTTCCATTGAACATTATTTCTGTTGATATTACTATATGCAGATGGCAACATGGTAAATTTGAAGTTATTATTTTAACCATGAATGTTATTAATTTTAAGGGGAGCATAGTAATTTTGTTGAAATCATCTCGGAAATCATAGTCGTTTTGAAATAAATTTTGATAGATTTTACTATGAACTGGCGTGGTATAATTAAACACGTTTCTACACAGCAAAAAAAAAAATGTAATATCGATCAATGGGCCGTATGAATAAAAAGAGTTTACTTTACTTTCCCGTGCTTTTCTTACGGGGAAAGTAAAGTAAACGCTTTTATTCATACGACCTAATGTAATTCAAGCTGATGTATGAAATGATGATGTAATAGCAAAAAGCAGATACAGTATTACATCAATGGATGTAATTTTGTTCGCAAAATCGATGTACATCGTACAACGTTATATCAACAATCAATACGAAACTAACGATTTTAAATTGGCTCACCACTTTAGTAGCCTATTGGTCCCAAGCAAACGATTAACGTACCCTATTCTAGTTGAAATTCTATTACTACACTATGTTTGTTTTGATTCGCTATGAAAGTTTGACAGATAACATCAGGGGTGTGTGGATTCATGCAGAACATGCAGGGGTGAGTGAAATAGCTTGGGACTGCTTGGGACCGTTGTTCTGGTACTGAGTGAGCCAAAAATAATAATGATTTTCTTCGGGACCCAGTGGTCTTAGAGTTACCTCTATGGTTATATTACACAACTGATGGATTGACCTGGTTGCAGCAGTTTGGATGTAATATTCAACAACTTTTTTTTCTGTGTATGGTATGTGGTACTACACTATTTTTATCAGTGTAAAATGAGTATTTCGGATTTCCATTGAACCCATGTTCAATTTACTCATTAATGATTATCTTAAAGTTACAGTGTAAAACGGACAGTTTGGCTGTCAAAGATTTGTTAAGTGCTATTTTATCGATGTCAATCATACAAGGTCTGGAACAACAGGCAGCTTGCTAGTGTTAGAAGCAAAAATGTTGTAAACATTGCTGAGCAAGCGAATGCCGATGTCACGGCAGCACAACATTCCATACTGCGATTAGCAGACGTGTCGTCACAGAAAACAGCTGTTTCGTGTAAAAAGATAAACATTGCGATGAAATACGACACCACTAGACATTAAATTTATTAAAATTTAATAAATTTAATATTATTTTCACATTTCACTAATACCAATAAGCCGGTTGGGCCAGACCTTGTATAATTGACATCGCTATTTTATAACTGTTTGTTTACCAGTCTATTTTTCCTGTTCGTAAAATTTATAATGCAGTACCTAATTGCATCTATGCTATTGAATTATATTTTTTTTTGTAAAACACTATCCTGTTGGTAAGATCAATGAAAAATCATAGATGTTTTAAATCTTTGCTACTGTGCTATCTATAGTTGTCGCGCAACGCAACGCTTAACAGCAGATTTTATATTGCTAAGTAGTTGTCTATGAGTTCTACGGGTTCTCTTGGTTCTCCTGTTCGATTCGCAATCAACATTCATCCTCATCCAACCACAGGTGCTAATTGAACACACAATACATACCCAACTGCTTACTCCCAAGCAAAACAAGTTTATCTTTAATGGCTTTCCCATCATCAAATGCGCAAGGTAAGAATTGCTGGGTCCCGTTTAGGTGATCAGTAATGTTACAAATTTAATTTCCATCACACGTAGCTGACGTTACCAAAAAGATTCTGGAAGATATCCAAATCAAAAAGCAACTCTTGCAGAAGGGCGTGAGTCCAGTGACTCCGAATATCAGCACTACTCCAGCTGGTCTCACGATTCCGCAGGTAAGTTACTCTCGAGAACAAACACGTTTTATGTAGCTTTGATGATATCATCCTTTCTCTTAGTATATTCAAGCAACCAGTCAATCTCAGTCTAATCCACCAGCGGATAATTCTATCAACGCAACGACCAAGGCAGTGTGGAATCAAGCTCTCAGTCAGTCGTACGGGTTTTTCATTCCACAAGACTCGCTGTTCGGGAATAGTATTATTCCCGTATTACCCCGATTCGATAACACACCTGCGGCTGGTACTGGCTCAGGAGGTGCCGCTGCATCAAGCGGAAGTAAATAATGGCATGTTTGAAGTTGAAAAAGTTTGAGGAATTTCTGCAAACGGTTGACGGTTTCGAGAATCCTAAAGTAACGTTGGAACAGTACATTACTCCGTCCCACATAGCGAGTCACATGCTGTACACGATTCAGACCAACTATGACGATTTGGAAAACAAATTGGTCCTTGATTTGGGATGCGGGGCTGGTATGTTGAGCGTGGGAGCATCGCTACTCGGTGCTGCACACGTTGTCGGCGTTGAAATCGATTCGGATGCGATTGAGGTGAGTTGATAAAGATTATTTATGTCAATGATAGTTACATACATAGTGATTTTTGTCTGACTAGCAGTAGCGTTCCTGGAAAATATTAATTGATACCAAGGTTGCAAAGACTCATTTCAGCTAAAATAATGTTTTTCGGAATAATAAAACCAAAAGATGGTATGATGGCATGTTTTACTTGTAACTTACAAGAAGAGGTTACAAAGTATGCGTTGGAAACATAAAACCTGTAAATTTTGCTTTCTATGAGCCACAATCAGCGATTTGCTGATCGCTGAGTGAGTGAGTGAGTGAGTGAGTGAGTTTGTGAAAAATCGCTGATTGTGACTCTCATGAAGTGAAATAAACAGGTTTAATATGTCAAACACATTCTTTGCAACCTCTTCTTGTATCCTACCAATTCAAAATTTGATCATGGCATCTAATTATTTCATAATTTAGAAAAACATTGTTTTAGCTGAAATGAGTCTTTGCAACCTTGATTGATACATTTACTATGATTACACTAAATTTCCTGTTACTTTACAAACAGCGTAAATGTAGGCTTCGGCACCCATTGACTGTTTTCGGCAACAAAAATTTATACGGTAATTTAACTGTTTTTTCTCTTTTTTCTGAATGTATTCAACGGATTCCTTAAACTTGCAGCTTCAATCTGATAAGGGTTTTAGGGCTGAGCAAACGCATTTTTACAGTTATTTCTTGAAATGAAACACGCACTACAAAATGCTGCTGATTTCGAGTTGCCGATAATACAGCAGTAGATTAATAAGCAGATCAAATGGAAAGATTGCCGAAGAAAAAGAGGCTGCCGACAATAGTTACACTCAGTTTTGAACATTTCTATCAATTAGAATAGATAAAACATCAAGCAGCAGCTGAATGTAAACAACCAAACACGGAAAATGTGTGCTTTATATACATAAAAAGCCCATAGTAGCGCTAGAACATTCTTAGGCTGTTCCAATAGGGGAATTTTCTATTAAATTTTCAAATAACCCTGCTATTCCAGCGTACGAAATAGAATACACCTTTTTGCTCGTTCCAAAAATTGGTTGCTCTGTCTTAATAATTTTTTTTTCACTCAGTACCAGCCGCAGTACATTTTGTTTGAGCTCACTTTAACATTTCCCAGTGACAGGGTTGTTACAGCTGGCGCGGAATTTGCGTTTGGTGTGGACTTTGCTGGACGTTTTAATAGCTCTGTGGCGCGGATTTTACGGAAAGCTTTCAAATAAAATGAAACCATTGTTATGATTGATTTTTCAACTATCGATTTTATTCAAGTGGACATATCAACTATTAAAAATACGTCGCTCAGCAAGTTTCTGATTCATTTTGTTAATAATAATTACTATACAAATGATTTTATTGTATTTTTATTTCTAGATTCTTATAATTATTAATAATTCTCATCTAATTTACTCAGCTATTTAAAAAAGTGAATTGGTTGCTGGATAAATTCATTGGACTTTAAGTTCAATGAATAGTGAAAAGTGCAACGAATATTCATCCATCTTAATATCCCAAGTAACAAGTTTGGTTTTATGAGGGTTCTGTAGAACATGATTTGGACTTGTAGAATGTTATAAAACCTCTATAAAGCTTACAATGTTACTTGGGATAGGTCATGAGTGGCAATATATTGCGTTAGCGTTAGCGTTGTTATGATATACTTCGTAGATTTGATACTAGCGACACTCACGTCTCTTCTGAAATTCTCAGTTAGACTACTTTCAGGAATAATGCTGGGGAGTAAACATTGGTTCCAATCTAAACAAGAGTAACAGAAGCATGACCGTCGCTATTCCCATCTTTACCATAACTAGGGATAGGGAAGGAAATGTTGATGTAGTACTTACTTAACGATAGGCCACCGACTTAGCGACACCCTCATAAGTGCTACGGAGTTGGAGGGTTGGGTAGGGTATTCGGTTAGGATTCACCTCAAGTTGGCGATGCAACCAAAAGTATGTATTGTTTATTTGTTGTTTATTTAATCTCTCGATAGCCGGCTATCGAAAGAACACATTCATTTTGTTTAGTGATCATGAATTTTAAGAGTCCTGACGGAGAGGTTGGGATTAAACCCATGATGGTCATGAGTGGCAATATATTGCTTTTCGAAAACTAAACTTTCCTAAAACCTTGAGGAATCCCGGGGTAAGCGGAACTTCAGAAACCAAGACAGGCAACTAACTCCCTGAAACAACCTGTAAAATCTGGAATTTTAAAAGTCCTGGAAAATTCTGGAATCATCAGGGAATTTTGTCGCTAATCAGGTAATTTGGTAAAATAAGTTTATTGGAGTTGTTGAATCTGTTTCTTTTTTTTCTATTCATAAGGTGCAAAGTTTTGAAAGTCCTTCTAAACTAACTTCTAAACCCTCTTCATAGACCTAAAAAAAAAGTTTTAGTAGATAGCAAGAAGATTGATGAAGATTTTGTTACTGTAAAAAAAGTGGAGAGCGATGCGAGTAGATGGAATTAGATGCAAGAGATGAAAAAAGATTTCTAGTAGATAGATTCGCAGGCGTGAGATTTTTCGACCATCTAAAATTGTGATTTAGATGTGTCGCACCCTAGGTATATTCAGAGTTTGGGGAAAGTTTTTTTTTTCATTTCGTTTATTTGGTAGGCTCAAATGTCGTGAAAGCAACTCAACGGAGCTAAGTAACATGGAATAAAAACAAAAATTGTATTCAAAATACATATTATTACTAGTTTTTCTTCCTAGGCGGCGACTTAGCGAATCTCGCCCGTGCTCGCCACTTCCGTTTTTGCTACTGTTTCTGAACGTCGGTTTCAGTTGTTTGTTCTCAACTACTCTCCTCGGCCGTCGGGGTAGTCGCGTCCATTTCGACCACCCAAGCAACACATATGTTCTATAACAGTTCATATAACCTTTCTGGTTATATCAGTTACTCAACATAATTCTATGAATTTGTGTTACTTAGGCACATTTTCCTCCAGCACGTGTAACTCTTTTTCCGTTGTCTGGTCCATTGTTCACTCTTTGGTCAATGCAAGACAGCTTTTATTTATTTCATGCTTTCGTATATAAGGCAATCGACACAAAGGAGAGATCAACGATGCCCTATAGGAGAATACAATCGGTTCGTTAAGCGTTTTCTAAAATAAATTTATCTCTCTCTATCTTTCTCTCTCGAAGATTTTCAAGAGTAACATTGAAGGATTCGAACTAGACAACGTAGATTGTGTGCAGTGGGATGTACTAGGAATGGAGGGGATTGATTTTGACCGCAAGTTCGACACGGTACTTATGAATCCACCATTTGGAACAAAGCAAAACAGTGGTATTGATATGAAATTCCTTCGTATTGGCCTTGCACTTGCTAAACATAGAGTATATTCACTTCACAAAACGTCCACTAGGTAAGTTACCTAAAACAAAAAAAAAACAAAGCTTTCCGAAATCTTTTCTAACACTTGTATTATTGTATTTTTAGAGAACACATAAAGAAAAAAGCTATTGAATGGAACGTTAAAGCCAACGTTGTTGCAGAATTGAAATACAACCTTCCTCAGACTTATAAGTTTCACAAACGTTCAAGTGTGGATATCGCTGTAGATTTATGGCGGTTTGAAATGAGTAAATAGCATTGAAAACATTGCAATTATTTTATAATCTTTTTTGCATGCAATTACTAATAAAACAACAAGATTGCTTTGTAATAAAACAAAACATCGTTGATTCTCGAGAAAAAAGGTTGGTCATCCTACGTTCATAAAAGAGAAGAAGCCCTTTCATCACAGTTTAATATACATCTCAAGATTTATTCAAAAACAAGTCCCTGTGCCAACGGTAAATCAGGAGAATGGTTTACAGTGATCGTTGATCGACGAACGTATTGCTTCCAAGCATCGGATCCTGATTCACGACCACCACCGGTATGCTTCTCGCCTCCGAATGCACCTCCGATTTCCGCTCCAGACGGAGACGTGTTGATGTTGACAATTCCACAGTCGGATCCACCCTCACCGATCCACTGTAATTAGATAAAAACATGTTTTAACTTCAATCAGTCTATAGGGTCATGTGGAACATAGTGATAAAGGGGGACTTTAATAACGTAGCACATTTTTATCCAATTTTGAACCATTCGTTCCTCATAGCGTATTGGCCTATATTTTATACACGGCTGTTTATAACTTTTGAAAACCTTCACTCAAAAAATTCCAAACATTTGTAATGACGAATTTCCATGTGAAAGTCCACATGATTTTCATGTCAACACACATAAACACAATCCACTCAGAAGTAGACATGACATTTATGTGTCAAATGAATTGTATGTGTTTTCACACATGGCTTTTATGTGTACATTAATAGCGAATTCGTTTATTATCGGGGTTTTGGAACCAGTTCCAACCCAGTGCGAAAACGAACTTTTTGTCAATGCGAACCTCAACCTGAGCTAGGTTTTAAAAACAAACGAGCAAACTGACGTTTGCCAGAAAACAAGCAGACCCAATCTTGATATCCGATCCAGGTTGGAACTGAATAATAAACGAATTCGCTATAAGGCTCTGAGTCATTTCGTGGATTATTTTAACTTTTGGATAAAATTGGGTAGATGGAAAGTTATCGATTAACCCTGCTATCCGAGCGTGGTTATTTCCGAGTGAACACTTCAGGAAGACTGGAGGAAACTTTCAAAACCTCACCCAGTGCCGTAAGTGCCAGGGATGGGGTCACGGAACTAAAAATTGCTACATGCCAGCTAAATGCATGAATTGTGGTGATTCCTCTCACACAAAGGACGACTGTCCTATGAAGGAAGATCCTAAGAAATTTATATGTTCAAATTGTGGTAAAAACCACAAATCCAATTTTTTGAATGTAAGACTCGCAAAGCGATCCTTCAATCTTGATCTAAGCGACAGGTAGGAAACGCTCCACGTTTCCGACAGGTACAAATTACTCTGCTGTTAACAACGGTCAGCGAGGAACAAATTCTACATTCGTACCCGAGGTACAAATATCACCCCTGATTCAAATTTATCATCTATACCTACTCCCCTCGCTGCTAACAATGTTCAGCGAGTTAATGGAGCTACCTATGCTGCTATTGCAGCGGGTAGTAATCAAAAAACTAACCAACGTTCTACCGGAAATTTTGACAATTTTGACTTAGGAAGCATTACTGCCCCTAAAATGGAATTTTTACAGAAATCATTAATTGACATGATTGATGCTATTCAAACTGGAGTAAAATGTGCAAACAATTTTGTCATGACTTTAAAATTCAGTAATGGATTTTAAAGCATTAAATATTTTAAATTGGAATGCTCGATCTCTTAAAGATAATGAAGACGAGCTATTTAACTTTTTGAGAGTTCATAACGTGCATATTGCCGTTATAACTGAAACGTTCCTTAAACCTGACGCACATTATTTCATTTATAGAAATGATCGTATTGATGGACCCTGTGGAGGCGTTGCCATCATTGTTCATAGACGAATCAATCATAAAATTCGTTCTTCATTTGAAACCAAAGTTTTTGAAACTTTGGGAGTTTCTGTTGAAACAAAATTTGGACTACCTCGCTGCGGTTCTCTGCGTCTTGTAACGGCCAGAATCGAGGTCCCGAAGAAATGATCTCTCTCTCTCTCTCTCTCTCTCTCTCTCTCTCTCTCTCTCTCTCTCTCTCTCTCTCTCTCTCTCTCTCTCTCTCTCTCTCTCTCTCTCTCTCTCTCTCTCTCTCTCTCTCTCTCTCTCTCTCTCTCTCTCTCTCTCTCTCTCTCTCTCTCTCTCTCTCTCTCTCTCTCTCTCTCTATATCTCTCTCTCTATCTCTCTCTCTCTCTCACTCTCTCTCTCTCTCTCTCTCTCTCTCTCTCTCTCTCTCTCTCTCTCTCGCTTTTTGTTGCACCGAATAACCAACGAAAGTCATCTTCTGCGCTGCTGCATCCAACTTCGTCCGGTTTTGCTTCGGGATCCACACATAAGCGTCTGCACCAAAAACTTGAAGGTGACCCAGGTCCGGTTTTTCTCCCCACCATGTGTCGATTTTGAAGATAGTTCGATGTGTTCATAGCCTCCGCCCAGTTAAGCCTTGCATCCAGCAGCATACACCGCGCCATTTCGTTCAAAGAGCGGTTCTTGCGTTCTGCTGTCCCGTTCTGTTGCGGGGTGTGTGGAGTAGTGAACTGCTGCCTGATTCCTTCTTTCTTGAAAAAACTCTCCAGTGACCTGTTCTTGAACTCACCACCATTGTCGGAACGCACAATCTTCGGCGGTCGGCCAAACGTCGTCTTCACTTCCATCACAAAATCTCTCAGCTTCTCCTCAGCATCCGATTTCTCCCGCAGGAAAAACACATTTGTGTAGCGAGAATAATCGTCGGTGACGGTGAGATAGTACCGACATCCTCCTGGTGTGACATTCTTCATCGGACCACACACGTCCACGTGGATGAGGTCCAAAGGCTCTTTCGATCGTTTCTTAGACTTCTTCGGCAACAGAAGTCTCGCCAATTTTCCTTTTTGACAGCACTTGCAAACAGACCGTATACCACAGTCTTCGATTTTCATTCCGGTTACTAGCTCCTTTTACCCATCTTCCTGTGCCACACGTGTTGGCAGTTTTGCGTGTGCGATTTCACCCCGGTCTTCAAAGCGTTGTGGGCGTTTTTTATGACGTACAAACCACTGGACACAGTTGCCACTGCTGCAAATTGCGCTCCTTTCATGATTCTGCACCTTCCGCCTTTCGCTACCAGCTTGCGCACCGAGATCAGATTCGTCTCTAGATTCCGTATAAACAGGGTATCTGAAAGCGTAATTGTTCGTTTGTTACCTTCCAGATTGCAGCAGTCCACTTCGCACGTTCATTTGTCCTTCGCAGCTGTCATCGTCCCGTCGGCTAACGTGACGTTTTCCTTTACTGCTTCGTCCAGCTCAAGGAAGGATTTCCTCTCGGTGCACATGTGCGATGTCGCCCCAGAGTCAACGATCCAGTTTCCGGTTTCACCAGTCCCTTTCGCCGTGAAAGCACAGTTGTCATTTTTCGCTTCTCGAACCGCCTTCGCTTTGGATGGATTCTTCCGGTGATTCTGGTCGCTTCTGCTTTCTCCTTCTTGATCGCTTGCTAGCTTCCGACAGTCCCGCTGCTTATGACCCGGCTTCTGGCAATAATGACAGACGATTACCTTCTTACCAGATCCAGCCTTCAGAATGGTCTCCGCGTTGTAGCTACCATGTTTCGTCACTTCGTCGACCAGCTTGGTTTTCACGAGCTCCAGCGTCAATTCATCGTCCGCCCGACTCTCCAACGCGGTCGTCAGCGTGTTGAACGATTTTGGTTGACTACTGAGCACCAACGCAACCTGTAGCTTTTCGTCCAGCTTCAATCCTGACACGGAAAGACGTTCGAAAACTTCCTCCATTTCGTTCACGTGCTTCTCCATGTCCTCGCCTTCACAGTACCGTTTGGAAATCAAGTTCCGCAGATACGATACCTTCGATGTCAACGTCGGTTTCTCGAAATGGTCCTTCAGCTTTTCCCACGCTTCATGAGCCGTTTTCGTCTGCTTGATGAGACCATGCTGGTTTGTCTCCATCAAAAGACCGATTGTCGCTCGTGCACGCTGGTCCCCATAGTTCCAGGCTTCGATAGCGGCCGCATTTCCCGGGTCACGTTCCGTCGCAGCTCGTGCTTCTGGTCTTACCCGGTGACGTATTTCCATAGATCTTCACGAATCAGCAGCAGTTCGGTGCTGAACTTCCAGTTGCTGTAATTCGTTCCGTTCAACTTCGGGACTTAAATTTTCTCCATTTTACCTGGTTTCAATGAAAATTTTCTTCCGTTGTTGATCCGTTTCTTTGCAACCCAAGCGCTGGGCCCATAACCTCTTGGAGGTTAAAGAGAAGTACAACCTGCTTGGTTGGTGGTCTAACAGTAACTAACTTTATTTTTTGAGAGAATACAAATTAATAATAGCATGGCTTGATTCAATGTCGTTCTTGTTTCTACTTCAACACTTAGGACCTAATGCAATATTCAGCTTGAATTGTTTCGCTTAGCTGTAAACAGAAAATCGATGAAGAGAATCGAACATTACGCTCACTGTCGAATTTCAGAGCCTAGCACTGAAAATAAACTCGACGGTACCTCTATTTATGCTAAGAGATAAGCATTGCAAGTCCCTCCTACTTGAAGAAATATGCAAAAAAAACTGGGGTTGTATAAACCGTTCTATAGCATAATTTTCCAAGTATTTCTTTCATAGCTAATCTAAAAGCATAAATAGAGGTACCGTCTGATAGTTTATCACATTTATCCTTTTTATCACCA
This sequence comes from Ochlerotatus camptorhynchus, assembly GCF_037179485.1. Taxonomy (NCBI): domain Eukaryota; kingdom Metazoa; phylum Arthropoda; class Insecta; order Diptera; family Culicidae; genus Ochlerotatus; species Ochlerotatus camptorhynchus. The sequence goes on from NW_027041421.1 coordinate 35,816, forward strand.
CAGAAACACCCCGTTCCCGTTTTCTTATGCAAAATAATGCGCAAAACGCACGAAATCTTTTAAAAAAACCATATTAAGATTTTTTTAATTCAATCAATAGATTAAAGATGTACCGAGAATTAAATGGAGGGATTTCAAGCTAAAATGTTCTGATCGCGAAATATTGACTATCAATACCGAAATTTCGCATAAATGTCCAACCCATTTTGTGTGGTGTGTGCTGCTGTATTTCAGTGTTGCCCAATGATTAGGGAACTTTCATAAATAACGTAGTAGTTGAGGAAGGTGAGGGGTTTCAGAAGTTGGGACCGGCCATGTATTAGGTGTATTAAGGCTGAAAATCTCGTTTTACTTACGACACCAAAACTGAACGTGTGTTCAAGGTTGTCATGAAAGGACTGCCCAGTGGTGAATCCCTGGATCAGATCAAAGATGAACTGGCAAAATTACTTGGAGCTGTGCCACTCCAAGTAATCAAAATAAAAATTAAATCCCGTCCTGGCGATTCGCGCAACGGGATTTCTAATGATTTTTATTTAGTTCACTTCAAGTCTAGTGAACTAAACAACATTAAGGCCTTAGAAAAACTAGCCTTATGCTCCATGTCCGAGTGAAGTGGGAACACTTCAGGAAGACTGGAGGAAATTTCCAAAACCTCACTCAGTGCCGTAAGTGCCAGGGATGGGGTCACGGAACTAAAAATTGGTACATGCCAGCTAAATGCATGAATTGTGGTGATCCCTTTCACGCAAAGTATGACTGTCCTGTGAAGGAAGATCCTAAGAAATTTAAATGTTCAAATTGTGGTGAAAACCACAAATCCAATTTTTGGGAATGTAAGACTCGCAAACCGATCCTACAGTCTCGTTCTAAGTGACAGGTAGGAAACGCTCCACGTTTCCGAACAGGTACAAATTACTCTGCTGTTGACAACGGTCAGCGAGGAACAAATTCTACATTCGTACCCGAGGTACAAATATCACCCCTGATTCAAATTTTTCATCTATACCTACTCCCCTCGCTGCTAACAATGTTCAGCGATTAATGGAGTTACCTATGCTGCTATTGCAGCGGGTAGAAATCAAAATACTAACCAACGTAATTCTAACGGAAATTTTGACAATTTTGACTTAGGAAGCATTACTGCCCCTAAAATGGAATTTTTACAGAAATCATTAATTGACATGATTGATGCTATTCAAACTGGAGTAAAATTTGCAAATAATATTGTTATTGACAAATAATATTGTCAATAAAGCATTAAATATTTTAAATAGTAATGCTCGTTCTCTTAAAGATAATGAAGACGAGCTATTTAACTTTTTGAGAGTTCATAACGTGCATATTGCCGTTATAACTGAAACGTTCCTTAAACCTGACCATAAGGTTAAGAAGGACGCAAATTATTTGATTTATAGAAATGATCGTATTGATGGACCCTGTGGTGGCGTTGCCATCATTGTTCATAGATGAATCAAACATAAAATTCTTACTTCATTTGAAACCAAAGTTTTTGAAACTTTGGGTGTTTCTGTTGAAACAAAATTTGGACAACTTACGTTTATAGCTGCCTATTTGCCATTCCAATGCGTAGGCCAGCAAAACAATTTTCTCAAGGGTGACCTTCGGAAACTTGCCCGTCATAGGTCTAAATTCTTCATTATTGGTGATTTTAATGCAAAACATCGCTCATGGAATAATGCTCAAAGCAATTCCAATTGTAATATTCTGTTTGATGATTGTTCTGCAGGTTATTACACTATTCAATATCCAAACAGCCCAACATGCTTTTCTTCTGCAAGAAATCCCTCCACTATTGATTTGGTCTTAACTGATTCATGTCAACTTTGTAGCCAATTGGTTACTCATGCTGACTTCGGTTCTGATCACCTTCCAGTAACTTTTGAAATATCCCAAGAAATAATTTCTAATCCCAACAGCTCTACTTTCAATTACCATAGAGCTGATTGGGATCAATATCGCACATTTATGGAATATAACTTCGATCCAAACATTCCTTTGCAAACCAAAGATGAAATTAATTATGCTCTTGAATTTCTGACTACTTCTATAGTTGAAGCAAGAGCTGCCTCAGTACCAAAATGCGAGATTAAATTCGATTCAATTATAATAGACGACGATCTTCAGCTCTTGATCCGTCTTGAAAATGTCCGTAGGAGACAATATCAAAGAACACGCGATCCTGCCATGAAAGTTATCTGGCGGGATTTGCAAAAACAAATTAAAAAGCGATTCTCTGCACTGAAGAACAAAACTTTTGAAAAAAATGTTTCTAAGTTAGACCCGAGTTCCAAACCCTTTTGGAAAATCACAAAAATTTTGAAAAAACCTCAAAAGCCTATTCCAGCGCTTAAAGAAGGTGGTAAAATTTTGATCACAAATTTGGAAAAAGCTCAGAAACTTGCTAGCAATTCGAGAGTTCCCATAATTTTAGTTTGGGTCTTACTAGTCCTATTGAGAATCAGGTTGCTTGGGATTTTCTGAATATTTTCTCTCGGGAAAATATTTTTGATGATTCCTGGGGGACTGATTTGGACGAAGTAAGGTCTATAACTAAAAAGTTTCAAAATATGAAAGCTCCAGGTGATGATGGAATTTTCTATATCCTCATCAAAAAACTCCCAGAGAGTACCTTGTCTTTCTTGGTAAAATTATTTAACAGATGTTTCCATTTGGCATACTTTCCTGATAAATGGAAAAATGCAAAAGCTGTTCCAATTTTGAAGCCGGATAAAAATCCAGCTGAAGCTTCTAGCTACCGCCCAATAAGTTTGCTTTCGCCATGGGCATTCAACTACTCATCAACTCTTAAGAGTTACCAATTTAATTCGTTCAAACAAATCTGAAGGCCACTCAACTGGAGTTGCTCTTCTAGACATAGAAAAAGCATTCGACAGTGTTTGGCATGAAGGTTTGATTGCTAAATTGAAAAAGTTTAATTTTCCACTTTATATTATGAAATTAGTTCAAAATTATTTAACTGACAGAACTCTGCAGGTAAATTATCAAAATTCCAAATCTAATCGAATACCTGTTAGAGCAGGAGTTTCTCAGGGTAGCATTCTTGGGCCTATATTGTATAACATTTTCACTTCGGACCTCCCTGATTTGCCTCAGGGTTGCCACAAATCTTTGTTCATTGATGACACAGGCATTTCCGCAAAAGCAAGAAGTCTTTGTGTTATTTGCAGCAGACTGCAGAAAAGTTCAGATATATTCTTTTCTTATTTACAAAAATGGAAGATTTCTCCCGACGCTTCCAAAACTCAACTTATAATATTTCCACATAAGCCTAGAGCTTCGTTTTTGGAACCTAGTAGTAGTCACATAGTCACTATGAACGGAGTTTCAATTTCCTGGTCAAACCAAGTGAAATATCTTGGATTAATACTAGACCAAAAATTAACTTTTAAAGATCACATTGAGGGCATTCAAGCCAAATGTAACAAATATATAAAATGTTTGTATCCTCTTATAAACAGGAAATCCAAAATTTGCCTGACGAACAAACTTCTAATATTAAAACAAGTTTTTAGACCGGCCATGCTTTACGCTGTGCCAATATGGTCTTGTTGTTGCACTACCAGGAAAAAAGCACTTCAAAGGATTCAGAACAAAGTTCTGAAAATGATTTTGAAGTTCTGTAGTACTGTAGTAGTACTGTACCAAGGAGGCACAGTACTACCGAAGTACATAGAATTTCGAATGTTGAGACTTTAGAACAAATGTCCAACAAAATAATTAATAATTTCAGGCAAAAATCGTTGCAATCCTCAATTACAACGATTAATTCCCTTTATACTTAGATAAGATTTAGTTTTAGTTTTTTGTTTTATGATATTAATTGTTATACTGACATGCAGGTTTAAAAAACCTGTTTAAAATACTGAATTGCCAAGACAGGAACAATGTAAAAACACTTAGCTATATATCATAACAATTAAGGCTGGTAAGTTACTGTAGTAACTGGAGCACCTAAGTTAAAATGAAATGTAATTTATTTTAAATTTGGAACAAATAAAGAGTTAAAAAAAAATAAAAAAGGCTGAAAATCTCTTTATTAAAGCTATAACAAAAATAGGTGTATTGCCAAACATGCTCCGAGAGGGAAGGGAGGTTAATTGGTCAAAAATATACGTAATTTATGGATGGCCCTAATTTTACTTCCAAGGCTGTGTCGCAATGGATGAGTTGAATTTAACTCGTGGTTAAAAGTGACAGATGAATTATAGAATAACCCTGCTATACGAGCGTAGTTATTTCGGACCGACTAGAAGTTAAATTTTGGTAAATTTGTCCATTTTTAAAACAGTTTTTTTTTATGAAAAATTGAAAAAAAAAGTTTATTGCAACAGCTTACGAAAGGTATTTCCTATCGATTGGTGTATTCGGATTTTAATTTCATCTATAAATGGCAAAGCTTATAGCGTTCAAAAATTACACCTTTTCGTGACGGTCGCAATTTTAGATTTTTGATTTACCCCTAGTACCTTCCCGTATGACGTAGTCTACGTAAACAAAATATGGAGAAAAGGAAGATTGAGAAACCCCTTATGCGTTTCTTGAGAACGATACAGTTGCTCGATTTCTTCGCACTCTAACTCCCGAAAAATATGGGTTTGCTTCTGTTTGTATCGCTACACATTTGACGGGTAACTTGCTGCAACATCATCGCACTCGCTGCATTCTTTTCGTCTAAAATCGTCTGACACAGTTCGTCGAACCAATCTTTTTTTTAAGCCGGCGCCGGTGGTGTAGTGGTAAGCGTGACTGATTTGGGTTCAATCCCAGCCGAGGTAGCTGGGATTTTTTTGAGACATAAAAATCTCGGGTTATCTCTTCCTCCGGAATGGAAGTAAAGCCGTTGGTTCCGGCCCATGTGTGTTTGAATGGGTGCGATGTCCTATGCAGGTGTGGAAGCTGCCTTCCTGCACATTCGATTGCCGTCATTGGATGGCAATCGTTGTCCGTCGGTGATTAGCACTAGATTGCGGAACAGAGACCGACGTTTAATGAAGGAATGATTTCTCTCCACCTTCTGCTATCTTGTTGATTGCTGCTTTGACAGCAGTCCGCAAGAGGGCCTTCGATCACCTCACTTTCAGGGGATTCATAAGAAACTTTGAGGAGAAGTCAAAAGAAACTTCGAGAAAAAGTCGGAAGAATCTTCCAGCAGAACTTGAAAGAAACATCAGAAGGAAGTCACAAAAAACTTCGGGGTGAATCTGAACAATCTTTCTAAAAACATTGAAAAAAACTTCCAGAGGTAGTCAGAAGAAGCTGCTGAAGGAAGCTTAAAGAAACCGGGGAATTGAAACAAAATACTTTTCTATGTATTTTGAGACTACTATTGAAAATGTACATCGGAGAATTTTGAACAAACAATTTGTTTTATATATTTTTCATTAAAAAGAATTTAGTAAATTGACTCAAATGTTATACAGTCAACTCTCCTAATCCAATTATGAAGAAACTGCTGAAGGAGGCTAGAAGTAACCGGGGATTTGAAAGAAAATACTTTTTCCTGTTTTTTGAGACTACTACACTGCCGTTATACGCATAACTGTCCCATGTTCTATGCAATCCTTATGCACCGCGGGACTCTTTTGTGGGAAAACGGGATCGACCAGCAGGTTATCACAGCGGAAAGAACCCGACACAAGGCAGAAACTCGGGTGAACGCGTAACGAGGCCAGAAAAAAAAAAACGCAACACGGAGCTCGGTACGAAAGCATCTTTATTCGCGGTCGGTACAAAAGTAACTGAAAATCGTTTCTGTTCTTTACTTACTCTTTCTCCTCTCTCTCGTTCGTCGACTGGTTTGTCGACTCATCGTCGGTGTCGCAGTGGTGGCGTATATAAATATCGCCCCCAACAAACACTCCTCCTCGATATTGGAGCTACGCACCACGTTCGACTCGATCGTCCCCGTTGGTCAAGCCCAGCGCAGTTGCAAACTGCTTCTGCTTCACGCATCCGACAGGCTTGGTCAGTACATCGGCTACCATTGCCTCCGAAGCACAGTACTTCAGGATAACGATTCCTTTCTGCACCAAATCCTTCGTATAGTGCATTCTGGTATCAATATGCTTGGATAATCTTGATTGGCGCTCGACCTCCACGAAACTTATACAGCTAGTATTGTCCTCGTAGATGACAGTCGGCCCACGTTGTTCCTCATTCATCTCTGCCAGCAATCGCCGCAGCCATACAACCTCCTTGCAAGCTTCGGACAGAGCGATGTACTCAGCTTCCATGCTCGACAGAGAAACATTTCCCTGCTTCCTGCTGGCCCAGCACACTGTTGCATCTCCAACTTGATACAGATATCCCGTATTGGATTTCCTGTCCGAGCTATCACTAGCCCAGTCCGCGTCACAATATCCGATCAACTTAATAGGCTCCACTCTGTTCGTCGACAACTTCAGTTTATAGCAATTTGTACTCATAAGGTATCGAACGACGCGCTTCAGTTCAGTCCAATCAGCTTCTACCGGACTGCTAACACACCTTCCCAAAATCGCTACGCTCGCTGCGATGTCCTGCCGAGTGTTCAACGAGACGTAGAGCAGCGCTCCAACCAGGCTATGGTAGCGCTTATTGTCCGGCAAACTCTTGCTGTCTTTCCGGCTTTGATAATAGCCAACATCCAGCGGTAGTTTTGATCCTTTTGCTTCGCTAAGTCCGTATCGGTTTGCAACCTTCTTCACATACACCTCCTGATCCAGATTATAATATCCTTCACCGTCCTTGGTGACGCGTATCCCCAAGAAGAACGAGATTTCTCCTAGAGATGAAAGCTTCATCCTATTCGCTAGTTCCTTCTCGGTTTGCTTCATTTCGTTGACATCGGTGCTCGCAAGCAGCATATCATCCACATATATTAATAAATAGACTCGTACCTTCTCAAAGCCTTGACATACAAACATGGGTCCGCCTGTGACTGTTCAAACCCCAACTCCTTCAATATTGCGCTGATAGTTTCATTCCACACTTTGGCCGCTTGCTTCAACCCATAAAGACTGCGCTCTAGCTTGCAGACCAGATTCTCCTTGCCTGACTGCACGAATCCTTTTGGTTGCTGCATGTATATATCTTCCTGCAACCGCCCGTGAAGATACGCTGACTTTACGTCAATATGATGCACGCTCATCCGATGATGTCCCGCTACGGTAAGCAGAACCCGCAAGGTATTCTGCGAAGCCACTGGCGCGAAAACTGTGTCGTAGTCTATACCAGGGCGTTGTGAAAACCCCTGCGCCACTAAGCGTGCCTTAAAACGGGTTACATTGCCAACGCTGTCTTCCTTCCTTTTAAAAACACATTTGCAGCCTATTGGTTCTCGTCCAGCGGGCAGCTCCACAAGTTTCCAGGTCCCGTTTTGGATGAGCGAGTCGAACTCCTCCTTCATAGCAACCTTCCACAACATTTGCTCAGAGCTCCCGATTGCGTCCTCGTAGCTCACAGGTTCTTGCTCGACAGCCATGGCTACGTCCACCACATAATCTCGCAGATGCTTCGGAAGTACGCCTCTTGTGCTCCGAACTGTTTGATCTTGAACGGCTCGGCCGACGGGATCTTCTTCCTCGGTTTCGAAACCGTAAAATTCTTCTTCGGACTCCGAATTCTCCTCCTGAATCTGCTGCTGTTCATCCTGCTCCTCCTGAACCTTGGCATCGTTCATTCCCCAGTCGAGCACCACACAATCTTCATCCTGCTTGCCATACCGACGATCCATCATCATGGAACCATTCTGCAGCTCCACAAAACGAGCGTCTCGGCTTATGGTAATCTTGTTGGTCTCCGGATCGAGGAATCTATAAGCCTTACGGTCTTCGCAGTATCCTACGAATAACAGTTTCTGAGCTTTAGCGTCCAATTTACTACGTTTAACGTCCGGGATGTGCACATATGCAGCACTCCCGAACACTCGAAAATGCTTCAGCGATGGCTTCCGTCCGATCCATCTCTCGAACGGCGTTTTGTCCACAGATCGTGACGGCATACGATTCTGGATTAACCGGCAGTCATCACTGCCTCCCCCCAGTACTGCTTCCTGAGACCTGCGTCGAGCAACATGCAGGTTGCCATTTCCTGGAGGCTGCGGTTCTTCCGCTCCGCAACTCCGTTCTGCTGCGGGGAGTAGGCAGCCGTGTACTGAGCTTGAATTCCCTCCGAGGCATAGAACTCGTTAAGCTCTTGGTTCACATATTCGCCTCCGCCGTCGGATCTAATGACGCAAGGCGCTCTTCCGAATTTTGTCCTCGCATGTGCCACAAATCTCTTGATGCACCCGGCTGCCTCAGACTTTTGCCTTAAAAGACAGACCACCGTATAGCGACTGAAGTCATCAATTATGGTCATCAAATAACGACAACCTCCGGGTGTGACCGACTTCATAGGACCGCACACATCTGTGTGTACCAGATCCAGAATGCGACCTACTCTGTTGCTACTCATTTTGGGAAAGGGAATACGAGAAAGTTTACCTTGCAGGCAGCGTTCACAGACTTGCCTAATTCCACAGTCTGTCACCTGGAAGCCATCGCTGAGTTCCTCCGCTTGGATGCGCTGCAGCACCGCAGGGTCGTGGTGTCCAAACCGCCGGTGCCAGGTGTGCTGGCAGCTTTCCGAATGCCGAACCTCCTTGCTCAGCCGTGCATCCTGTGCCACGCTCAGCTCGTACAGGTTTCCACTAAGAACTGCCACTGCAACCACTTCTCTTTCCATATTCACCACTGTGCACCTTGACGCGCCGAATTCCACCTTCAGTCCCTTTTGTGTTAACTTCCGAACCGACAACAAACTACTGTCCAGGTTCGGCATGTACAACACATCTTGAAAGGTAATGTCTCTCACGCGGCCGTCATTGTCAACACACTTCACAACACCTTCGCCGATTCCGGCCGATCTGGTCACAGATCCATCGGCCAACACAACATCGATCTTCACATTTTCATTCAGTTCCGAAAAAAGGCTTTCTCGTTCGTCATGTGGCTCGAACTGCCACTGTCCACGTACCATGAACCGCTGCACCGATTGCTTCCAACCGTGAAGCAAATCGGGCTTTCCGTTTCGACAGCCTGTTTGGCTTTACGCGCACTTCTCTTCTTGTCACTTCTGGAATCTTCTTCTTTTTTCTTATCCTGCTGCAACAACCGGCAATCACGACGAAAGTGACCGGGCTTACCGCAATTGTAGCACTTCTTCTCCTTCCGCCCTTTGCTTTGCAGCTTCATCGCAGTTTCACTACACTCACCGGAACGCTCCACTCTGCGCAAATACTCGTCGACCAGCCGCTGTTTGACGAATTCGATCGTCTGATCTGCGTCCGGACGGCTTTCCATCGCCGTCACCAATCCGCCATATGATTCCGGGAGGCTGCGATAAATCATCGCTACTTTCAGTGGTGTTTCCAGCTTCTGACCGGCGCACTTCAGTCGGTCAAATAACTCCTGCAGCTCGAAGAGGTGCTCCTCCACGTTTCCTCCTTCCGTCATGTTCAGGCTACAGATCCTTCTGAGCAGCGACACACGGGATGTCATCGTGGCTTTGTTGTGAAACTTCTTCAGCACGGCCCACGCATCCTTGGCCGATTTGGCGTTCTTGATCAAATTTAGCTGGCTATCCTCACAAAACAACACGATGTTAGCCAACGCCTTTTGGTCTACTGTCGTCCAAACGGGAGTGACTGGTGTCGGCTTCGCGTCATGCACCGCGAACCACAATTCATCCCGCTTTAACAGCATCTCCATCCGCAGTTGCCACGTCGAGTAATTCTGGTTATTGAGGCGTGGAAATACATGTTTCTCAGCCATTTTCGATTTTGCTCGAACTCACTGACGAAAAACTGTTTTTTCTTCAAAACACGACACGATCGAACACGTTCGTTTATAACCTCAACCAACGCACGCGAATTCACTCTCGCTGCTGCTGTCCACCCGTCTCACGACCGAGCAACACACGCACACAGGCAACCAACCGTACGCCACTGACGCTATCGAAACCAACGCCACCGACTCAACGCTCCGCTTCCCCACGTCGAATTTTCACTTCGCAGAAAATGTTCAGTTCCGGGGGAAAATCGCACTACCACTTTTCTTCAGCCTCACCTGGGCCCATAACCTGTGGGAAAACGGGATCGACCAGCAGGTTATCACAGCGGAAAGAACCCGACACAAGGCAGAAACTCGGGTGAACGCGTAACGAGGCCAGAAAAAAAAAACGCAACACGGAGCTCGGTACGAAAACATCTTTATTCGCGGTCGGTACAAAAGTAACTGAAAATCGTTTCTGTTCTTTACTTACTCTTTCTCCTCTCTCTCGTTCGTCGACTGGTTTGTCGACTCATCGTCGGTGTCGCAGTGGTGGCGTATATAAATATCGCCCCCACCAACATCTTTTGCGTATACCGGCAGTACAGAAATTGCACATCGGGAAATCTTGGATAAATATTTTTTTTATATTCACATTCAACCCTCCTAATCCGATTATGTATAAAACGGAATATTGCAGGTATTGAAAAAATGGATCTGGTAAATTTGGCATAATGACACTTGGTATAACGGACATTTAGCATAATCTTTACGAATCGACAATGAAACAGACATAACACTCACAAGTTGTTCATCGAACAAGCATTTAACGGTCAATTTAAAAGTATCTCAGTTGGTAGTACTGTCACCTGTGGCGCGCATAGTTAATTCCCTTGTGTTTGACGTTTAAACACTACCACTATCTGTTCAGCGTACTACCCACCACAGTGTACTCAACATATGGCGATAATGTTTTAGCGACGATGTTTTACAATGAGAAATATTCAATGTGGTATGTCTGTTTGTCTGTGCTAAAAGGTAATTTAGAACCTTGGATGACTCCTCGGATTACTCCTTCTTTTCATTTTTGCTATCCCATAGAATTGTTGTTTTAGTAACTTGTGAAATTTTTTCCTTCGTTTCCTACGTAATAAAGATGGGAGTATTCCCTTCTCATTATGTATTGTATTGTATATATTGTAAATTAACTGTTGGTTTCAGCAATATGTCCAATCATATCGATTATGCCAAATTTCCGTTGTACTAAGTGTCAGTGGCTGCCACCTGAAGTTCCTGATAAAGACCTACCGTTGGTGCCGGAGAAATACGGTAAAGTTAAGCGAGTCATCCGTGAAAAATTCCCACCAGAGCTGGGTTTCGATGCTTACACTGAAGTACGTGGCGCACTAGCATATAATATCATAGAAGTAACTCTAAGACTAGTAGCAACCGGTGGAAATCCTCGGACAAATTCTCGTATAATTTAACATAGCTTAATGAACGTTAAATTAGACGAGGTGTTTGATCCCACAGATACAACGTATATTCGTTATAAGCCAGGAAACACAATAGTGACGAAATGTTACAAAATGTGCTTACCTGGAATGCAGATCCAATGTTTGATGTAAACAGCGACGACGACAGTCCATGGTCTACTTCATTGTTCCATTCGATCGCTTCATTCAGGTTTTTCGTCTTTAGGATGTACACAATAGGGGCAAATGTTTCCTTATGTACAATCGGGGAATCGTGCGGGAGGTTGGTGATAATAGTTGGCTCAACGAAAAATCCTGGACGATCGATAACTTTGCCTCCACATTCCATTTTACCCCCCAGTTTAACAGCCTCTTCGAGTGTTTTCTTATAATTATCTACCGCTTGTTGGTTGTGAAGTGGTCCATATAATGTTGATTCTTCCAATGGATGACCAACTCGCTTGAGCAGATTATTGTAACGCTTCACTAGCTTAGCTACGAATTCGTCGTATAGTTTCTCGTGGATAATTAGTCGGCGAGTACTAGTACATCGTTGACCTGCGGTTCCAATGCATCCAAAGAATGCAGCGTCCAGTGCCATATCAGTCGGAGCATCATCATTAATGAGAAGGGCATTGTTGCCGCCAAGCTCGAGTAAGAACTTGCCGAATCGTCGTTGTACTTCTATGCCCACTTCACGACCAACTGCAGTGCTGCCAGTGAATGAGAGTAGTTTTACACGGTTGTCAGATACCATTTTCTTGCCAACGTCGGTACCTCCTTGACATAGGGTAACTACTGGTGGTAGATTGTTCCGTTTCAATACATCTGTTACAATTTTAGTAGTAGCGATTGACACTAATGGTGTGCTTGGTGCTCCTTTCCAAAGAACAGAATTGCCAACTGCGAGGGCAATAGCCGCGTTCCATCCAAATACGGCACATGGGAAATTAAATGCAGAAATAACACCTACCAACCCTAATGGGTTCCATTTTTCAATGATAGTATGTTTAGCTCTTTCTGATGGTAAAATCTGGCCGGCGAACATTCTAGATAGACCAACGGCATAATCGCAGATGTCCACGAATTCTTGAACCTCGCCAATGCCTTCGGCCGTGATTTTGCCCATTTCTAATGAAACAAGTTTTCCGAGAGGTTCTCTGTACTTTCGCAATTCATCGCCAATTTGACGAACGATTTCTCCTCGGAATGGTGCAGGTAGATTCTTCCACTGATTGTACGCATCGGTACCGACCTGTACACACTTTTCAAGCTCTGCAACAGTTCCGGTCTTCACTTCAGCGATTACATCACCACTTGCTGGGTCAATTGATTTGACCACCTCACCTGTTCCGGTCCATTCGCCATTGAACACGCCGCTGTTCACCTTGCCAAGACCGAGATCCTTTAGGAAGGAATACTTGCTGTTTTCCACTAAATATGTCGATGCCATTCTTAGCGTATTCAAGCGGAAACCTTTGGTGATGTGTTCTCCACGGCTGGAACTCAAACGCAACACTGCGGAAAACATGCTGCAAAGAAGTGAATAAAAACCACGATTGGTGCTTGCACAGAGGTTAAATATGGTACTGAGGGAAGATGTTTTTTCTTCTTCTGAAAATGACGAGAATTGCTTTTGAAAAATAAAGCGAAAAATGGTTATCTGCTTTATCGCTTTCGCTACATCTCATTCAAGTGTTTGTCATGTGTACTTACCTCCAGCGATTGTCTCTTATCTGAGTAGGTTGTTATTCTAGACCAACAATTGTTATAGACGGAACAACCAAACGTAAACAATGGCTTTAAACAGAAAATTCTCGAGAATCAAAACACTCCCACGTAAACTAACAAAGCCATTCGATAAAGGAAGTTTGTTCTATCAGATGATGGTGTTAGCAAAGCTTGGATGTGCATTGATTCTCTAGGAATTTGCGTTTAAAGCCATTATTTACGTTTGGTTGTTCCGCCTATTTCAATTGTTGGTCTAGTATTCATTATTCTCCCATGAAGCTATTTGTTGCCAGCTATAGATAAGGGAGATGCTAAATCTTCCATTTATTTGAAATGTCGTTGCTTCGGTTTATTTCTGTTTTTCTATGAATTATTCAATGTGGACAAGCTGGTAAATAACAATCACTACCGTGATGGTAATGGAAGTGAAAAGATTAATAGATTTCGAGCCACCTGTATCGCAAATTAATGGTATTGTATTGGTGCTCAAAACACTTGAATATTTTAAATTTGTATGTGCCTATCCAGCCCAGTGCTGTGACGACGACGACGACGACGACGACGACGACGACGACGACGACGACGACAACAACAACAACAACAACAACAGCTCGGCTGTTGACATAAGCAAGTCACTCTAGATATGTGCCCAGGCCTGCTGGGGTGAGAGGTAATCACGCTTACCACTACACCACCGGCGCCGCTAACGCGATCGTCTGATTTCTTGACAGCAACCATTGTGTGGTCCTCGTCATTGTTCTTCATCAGCAGATCTTTCGGTCGATGCGTCGTCGACTTTGGAAAGCAACCGATGAGTGCTGACCATGTTTTGCGTCCATTGCTGCAATGGAAGCGCTCTGACCCCCGTTAGCAATACTTCCATACAATGAAACCACAGGAAGCGGCTCCTGTTCTGATGGAGGAGACTTTTTGGATAGCGGAAGATAAAGTGTTTATTGTGCTGTACCTTTTGACTATAGTTTTAAGATGCTTTGTATAGTAACCAAGAATCCACGGCTCTGTAAAGTTAATTCGATTGTGCCTTATCAAATAAAAAAAAAGAACCAACAAAATTGATATTTAAACTCCTTACTTACGAATATTTATGAAGATTTCTGTGTGCCCGGATCATTAAGCCCATTGTGGAAAAACGAAGCGTTTCACACAGCAATTGAATATTTTTTATTTGTGCACGAATACCAAAAACCCAACGACTGCGAATACGAGGAATTCTTTGAATACAAATTAGCAGACTACGAAAAAATCAAACATAAATTAAACAGTGTCAATTGGCAAATAATTCTAAGGAATGAAGTAAATGTCGAAACTGCTGTAGACATCTTCTACCAATGGATCATTTTAGATGGCTGAGTTTTGAACCCACCACAGCTTTCATTTGGCGCTACTGTATACGGACGAACCAATGTAAAATACTGTGGTAGCCACAGTACGGTGCTGTCAAAACCTCAGCATCTTCAATGATCCATTGTAAATGAAAAATTATTTCTTCAAACCACGTATGTACATATTGATGATTTATATATATATATACAGCAATTCCATAGAAAAAAGTTATAGTGGGTCTCAGAATTTCATGAAAATTGGTATAGTTCTTCCTTATCAAAAAATATTAGACTCGTATTTTTTTATTGCGCCATTAGGGTGACCATTTCCGTGTTAGGGTGGTCCAAAAAATCATTTTTTTTCAACACTCAGAGATATTTGATTTTGTAGGAAAAAAATATGTTACAAATGCTTTTTCTTTATTTTCACTGCGAGGGTCTTCAACAACTTCTTATTTTAGTATTTTTAATTGAAAGATCATTTAATTTTACATCACTTATCAAAAAATTAGCGATGTCGGAGAAGCAGTTTTGGAGATACAATTTTTTTAAATAAAAAAATATTGTTCCGCAATATATGCACCACACGTGCATGGAAACGATGAAGGCGCAAGGTAGCTCACAATGCGTCTCCATCGAGTCACAGCAGCTGTGACTAATGAAATCTATGAGTAACTTACAAGCTGGGTGCAACATTCAGTTCAACCTGCGGGCCGTCCATAAACCACGTAGACCAAGTTTTAAACATTGCAGATCCTACCTCCCCCCTCGTATACTTTACTAAAATTTTAAAATATTTTTACCGAGCGTATACTGTGGCTGGACTCCCCTCCCCATTGAAGTCTTCGTGGCTTTAAAACAGGCCCCAGTTTGACATTATTAATTTTGGTATCAAAATTCTGGGAGAAGTACTTAAATGCTACAAATAATGACGAGGTCGAAGAAAAATAAGTAAAACATGAATCATTTATTTTCTTTAATTACAATTAGCACCACGCATGCTATCACGGGTTATTAAATATATAGACGGGCCATCGGTCTTCTCGTTCATTTACCGGCAGATTGCTTCTTCCGATGAAATGCCGAATATGTCGATAAATAATATAAACATTGCCATCTGTCACCTGGTGTGTCTCGAAATCTCTTTAACCAGCGATGCAAATCGATAACAAGGAGATTATAAATGTGCATCGATGGCAATCTTTGTTGTTCTTTGTCAAAGTTCAAAGTTACGATGATATCAGTATTTAAATATTTATTGAGGGGGAGAGGTAGCTCATCGATTCTTCCGGTTCGCCTCCTAGCATCGTGCTATAAGGTACCAGGCGATAACCAGGGTAGTTGATCGATAGCTCGATGACGTCATTTCGTTGGCGTCTGCAATGGGAAATTCTCATAGCAGGCGTTGACGATGGGACGTTGTCGAGTTGTTGAATAGCAACTATCGTGGTAACTCACCGATTACCTTTCGATCTGCCAAATTTGGAAAGACGTCTGCATTGAATTGTCTCATATAATAATATTCCGCCCACTATATCACAAGAAATTGCGAGTAGCTGAGTGGAATGGAGATAAGTTAAGCATTGGGTACAGGACCAAGTCTCCCCTGGGTGGTGCCAAAAGATGAGCGCAATAGAATCATCAAGTTGCCATAAGGCACGGAATGAGACTATTGCATGGCTGGGTAGTCAAAGTCTTCCATTCGTTAGTCATTTCAGGTGGATTAGAACAGGTTTAGGTTTAGGGTGGGCGTTGGCCAGATTTGGATTTTTCAGATGTAATCCTGGATAGGACCCTGTCATTGAACGTCGCGTGAAAGTGGAACTTAATGAAGGCCTAAGTACTTTTTCGTAGTTTTTAGTTTTCGGATTTGAAAGATCGTCGGTTACAGTGGCCTGCTTACTGAGCAGAAAAACGTGGTCTCAGGTCCTTACATATCAAAGAGATTTATGGTAAAATCGCTTGTGTATCGTGTATTTTGCGAAACTCGTTGTTGTCGTTGGTTCCGGGTTTGAATGGATACACAAATTTGAGCAACGGTATTATGTGATATGAGGGGCTCGGTGGCCTTAGAGCAACCGTTTTTGCTTACTGAGCAGAACATCATGAGTCTAATCTCAGGCCCATCCCCATTCAAGATTCGTCAATCGTTTTATTTGTTAATATGACTACATGGTAATAACAGCAACTCGGTGATTAAAAAGGTGCTCGTCTGCCTAGTGGCAAACGTTTTTGCTTACTGAGCAGAAGACCGTGGGTTTAGTCCCAAGCTCCTTCGCGTTATATGATCGTTAGGACATCAATTCAGCTTATCGTTTACCAAAACGAACCCTGCTGCAAACCCAACCCTCTTATCCAACATCCCAGTGATTCCTCGTGGAAGTGCAGAGGTGTTCTCGGCTTCCATCAAAGCGAGTGTCATGTCAACACAATCCTTCCCATTCCTTTCTTGACCTGTGTTCGGGCGCGGCCGGCGCTGTTATTGCCTAATTTAAGATCACCAGTTTTTACACATTGAGGATGATTGCTAGTCCCAAGCATCGTCTATTGGTTCTCTGTGTAATTACAGCTGATCTGGCAGTAACAGAGTAGCAACCGTGGGCGGTCAATCAAGCTCAAGCTCAAGATCAAGCTATCAGTATTTAAATATTTATTGATGAATATTTGTAAAGAATACTAAAGTCCATGTGACATATCGAAATTAAAAGAAATTTAGTATGGCACCATTATAGATTACTATCATATGACCGATGAAGAAATAATCTTAAATGTAAGTATCGATCAATAAAGATTTTTAAATGTGTACATAAAAATCATAGAAAATTTAAAGTAAAGAATTGCCGACATAAATCTTTATTTCTGTATAAAGAACTTTGAAGAAGTTTCACGAAAGCGAACCCCACACGTATCAATATATTGACACGAAGGGGAATTATTGACAATAATATTGATGATGTGAGTGCAGAAATATTGTCAATACCGATGTATTGACGTCAATATTGAATGTATTGACAATACGATTATTGTCAATAAAACCAATCGTGTAGGGTTCACTGAACGGTTGGTCGGGCTTGTAATGAGGCATAGGGTAAAACACTACTTCGGCATATGTGCCTATTTCCGTCATAATAGGTAGAAAACATTAAACAAATTTCTATGATTTCATCGTGTCGACTAATCAATAGTACATTAACTGTACATGGTACTATTGTGTCGACTAATCAATAGTACATTTACTGTATATGGTACTGACTCATAAATAATAGAATGAACGCTCCTATTGTTGCGGTACGTTTGAAGCGTTAGGCAACTATAGGAGCGTTTGCCCTATACGTTGTATCCGAGGGATCGTATACATCGTCTAATTTAACATAGCATAATGAACGTTAAACATCTAATTTAACATAGCATAATGAACGTTAAATTGTACGAGGTATACACGATCCCGCGGATACAACGTATATTCGTTGTGATTCAGCTAATACAGTAAATGCCGGCGCACAATAGATACGTTTTCAGGTTTTTTGACAGTTAGCCCAGGCATTATCTGTCAAAAAACCCGAAAACGTATCTATTGTGCGCCGGCCTTAACATTATTACTATACAATAACAAGAAAAGCTTACCTGGAATTAGATATTGAAAACACCAAACAAATCAAACTCCTAATAGATCACTTTAAAACTCAGCTCTGGAATAAGTGTCTTCGATGCATAAAAGCACCATATAAACTGATTCTGGGAAAAAAAATAACATGTTGATCGTTCGACGTGTTGGGTTGGTACAGCAAGAACAAGATTTTTGCTCTGAAAAAATATCCTACTATTTGCATTAAAATGATACAATCAAGATCTAAAATTATGTGTCAACTCGTTTACTCATGGTTAAAGGAAATGATTTTAAAACGATAAATTTGATATTAAGAAACTGGTGCCGAGAGAGAGTATTTAATTTTGAATAAATTGACAAGCAGCATATTGTTGAATAAGTGCTGTAATGAATGCGATGGTGACTAGCGCAATACAAACTCTCGCCCGGTTTCTACCTCATGTAAAGACGAAAAGGAATTGAAAAATGATAAGAGCACAAGACCGGTCCTGTTACTATACGTTGGATGAGGGCAGGGTAAACAGCAGAGAACCAAGATAACGTTTAATGTTCGTGGATGTTTCATGTGTGTGCGAATATCTGGACAGAGAAAAAAACAATTGATGCCAAAGACTAAAATATGTACCTGGCTGGTTCGAATTACGCTTTGCCTGCAGAGCTCAACCAATCAATACACACGGTGAATGAGAAAAACCCAAATTTGAGTTTAGTTCACTCATAATCACAATCATATCATTTTGATAACCATTTTTTGACTAAACTCACAATGTAGGTTTTAAAAGCCCTAAATGCGGCTCTTCTTTCTGTTGTTTTGCAACCACTGCGATTGCTACGTATACATGATAAGGTATAGGTAATTCTTGCTTTGCGCACTAGAAAAAATCAATAAAGATTGGAAGATTGCCGCAAAAGCTCAACGCAGATGTCGCCACTGCATGATGATGATAGTGTTGACAGACTGCATATAAAATTCGTGAAAATTAGCATTAAATCATAATTTTCATCAAGCCTGCGTGAAATCCTTCCAATATAACATTCGAATTGAAGAAGAAAACGTTTTTACGATCAGACTGATGTGCATCTTTGACTTTTCCAGGTGAACTTTCATAAGATATATTCATTTCATTTCACGGCTCCATCAATGCTGCATCGTAAATATGATGGTAAACAGAAGTAAATTGTTCAATTACTCAAAATAAACATGATTTGTCATCTTGTTATCACTTTGAAGACCATCTAGCACCATTTTATAGTATGGTGCGTGTTGAGTAAATCAAGTTCCGGTGCGTTTTCCGTCGAAAATTGTGAGTATCAATATGTTTGCTTAAAAAAGGCCAAAATGAACATTTATTGAATATTTTCATCCTATACTACCAATTATCCATTACCACCAGCATGATACAACCTTTCCTAAGTAAATTCACTTAATTTCCACTTTCATCTTAGTAAAAATCGCACATATTTACCATTTTCTGAAAAATGCAGCTGCGCAGGAGGTAACCTCTCCCTGTGGGTGCAAACTTGTTATGCATAGTTTGCCATGAAAACATCTCCGATCCATACCGAAATAATAACAAATAGTTTTCAAACACGTTTTCTTACACGATTGAAGCAAAAGTTTCCACGGGAAATTATTAGTTTTTCTTTATGGACCGATTTGCCCCAAAAAGCGTCTGTTTTACTTGGAAAATTTGGAAACTATCCTCCTTCTAGTAGTTCTCACTTCGAAATGTAGGTGGCGAAAGCTTGGAAAAGTTTCACTGCAAGACGCCAATTGTACACACCAAAAACTGGTATTTGAAAAAATCTTTTCTAAACATTATGCATCAGCTTCTCTTGATCTCCATATCATATAAGAATAAGAGTCATTCGCATTCCCTCTCAAATGACCGATCGAATGGCATCGACCCTCTCCGATTTGAATCAAAATTGGTGGGACTACTTATTTAAGGTCAACACTTAAAAATTCAAAGGTTTTTGCCAATTTGCCAAAATGCATCGCACCATTGGCACCGGATTCTAATTCATTTAAATTTGTGAAGGTGTTAAAAACAAACGTCCATCGATGCAGTGCTAGCAATGTGATCCACACGAAGAAAACAGCGGCTACTGTTGCCTACATCATTATGTATCTTCTTTTCCTTTATTTAACGTCGGTCTCTGTTCCGCAATCTAGTGCCAATCACCGACGGACATCGATTGCCATCCATTGAAGGCAACCGAATGTGCAGGAAGGCAGCTTCCACACCTGTGTAGGATATCGCACCCATTCACAACACACATGGGCCGGGACCAACGGCTTTGCCTCTCTTTCGATGGAAGACGTGACCAGAGATTTTTATGCCTCAGAAAAATCCCACCGATCTCGGCTGGGATTGAACCCAGACCCATTGGGGTGTTAGAAAGCAGTCACGCTTACCACTACACCACCGGCGCCGGCATCATTATGTATGTTTTAATGTTTTTGTTTTGCCATCGCTGTATTTTTGTATTGTTTTTGAAGTTATCGTTATTTTGTGATATTTTGTATTGTTCCAGTTAGCTATACCTTAGCTTATAGTACGTTCAGACTACAGAGTTATAACACGTTATAGCGCTATATTGATGGTGGTTTCTGTGTTGTAATTATTTGACAACCGTTATAACATGTTATAACTCTCCAGTCTGGACAGCGTTTTAGCTTCGACTGACTGCACATATCAATGGTTGATACTGCGTGATTGATCAGAATCAGTGAAATTGTACAATGAATCATTCTCATTGTACAAGTTTCAGTGACTCCATATTTTGTAGATCAATAACGGCGCCGGCCACGTCCTTGCAATCAGGTAGGAGTAGGGAAGGAATATTAGAGTAACCTTTGTTGTTTGTGGGCCGTGTTTACCTCTGCACCCCAACAAAAGACACAGGAAAGGAGATTTTGTTAGTAAGTTGGGTTCGTTGGATCAGGATTCACCTTGATAAGTGATGCGACCATGGTTTTAAATTATTCAGTGATATCATGCATTATACTTGGATTTGCCTGAAGCCTAAACAAAATGGTGGATCATTATAATATAAATCTGACGACGTTCCATCATCGAAAAGCTGAAAATAAACTCAGAGCATGAGCATGAGCAAAATTGACCGCCCGCGACTGCCAACACCAAAGAGCTGAAAACCAATTCAAACAAATCAAATCAACAGACAAAACCAGGGTGAAAGCTGTAAGAGTGAATCATTACAGTATAAATCTAATAACGTTCCGTTATCGAAGAGCTGGAAGAAAACTTAAATAATTTTAATCAATAGATCCAGTCTGAATAAAGGCTGAAAAAAGAGAATAATTATACAGCAATGACCCCATTTTGTGAGCTAGTAAAGTATGTGTATCTTGTCATGTGCATCCCTACAAATAACCACGACAATAACCATATCGTAAACAAACAAAGTCATTAACTTCAATCCGAACAAAGTTCATAGATTCAAATTACATAGAATGCAATTGCAACCATATGCGGCGATTGCGCCACAGCGTTAGAGTTATTTCATTTCCACTTTCCTCTCCCCGCGTGAGGCCTATACCGAAGTGCCAACGCAAGGTGTCATGTTGCGCAGTCGGGTAGGACCACCAAGTCACCAAAAATGCAGACCTGGCAAAGATACATATTTTGGGTATCGGCACTCCAGTCGTCTCGTTCTTACATGTAGACTAACTAGGATAAGCAAGAACATGTAAATGCTATATAAACCAAATATTTCATAATATACGTGACAATTATCGATCAGCAGTCAAACTCTTTACACTGCGGTCCTCACTGGTAGATACTCTGTTTAGAGTCTACCATAGTTTGGATACCGCATATCAAAGAAAGCCCTTCTCCAAAGGAAGTCTGTTCGATCGATCCATGTAGGCTCAACCTGCTACTAGGCTACGTCTATTAATGAGACTTTAAAACAATCAATAAACTGAACATATAGTGTCGAAAAAGTGAAGTAAAAATGAGTGCAGAAAAATTGACCCCCACAGAAGCAAAGGAGTTCTGGGCAGAAATAATAGCCCAAGCGGAAAAAGACTATATGGTCGAAAAAATAGCACGTTGGAAACATGAAAATGGCTTGTGCAACCCAGACAAATGTTGCACTAATCCAACAATAGTGTACATGAGAAAAGTACAAAAACTACCGTATTCATAAGAACGGTCTAGTGACTTTTGACTGAGTAAAACGTAGTAAAGAAGAAAAACTTGCATCAAGCAAAACAGTGCGCGAAGTGAGGTTTAAAAACAACACTCACCGGAAGAAATAGTGTTCAATATGATCCTGAAATACAACATGAAGATGATCTCAACGAGAACAACAAGAATACGATCTCAACGAAGACAACAAAAAGATGATCTCACCAAGGACAGCACGATGATGATCTCAACCAGGACAACACGATGATGAATTAATAAAGGTATGGACCAAATCATTGACGAAAAAATCAAAGAATTGATACACGTAAAAAATAATTTTGACAAAAACCCAAATAGAACATACAAAAGGGTTACGCTAGCAAATAAATTAAATTTGGTAGAAAAAACTTACAAATTAATCGTAGATTTACAAGTCAAAAATGAAAGCTATTTAGATGGCACTAAATTAGAATTTAACATTAAATTAAGCCGACAATTATATAATGATCTGAAGGAATTGATCACATTCAAATTGAAAAATATCAAAGATAACTTCAAATTCAAAGCCGCAGTACACTGCGTTTTATTTTGTATAAAAGTATCAAAACCTGTAAAAATGGCGTCTATATTAGAAATAATAAAGGTTATTTCAACCTTAGTTCCAACATTTGATGGTACACAAAATAAATTAGCTAATGTATTGTCAGCGCTTAATGCATGCAAAGCATTAGTAAACGAAAACAATAAAGCAGTAGCCATACAGACTATTCTTTCAAAACTGGAAGGCAAAGCTCGCGCTGCAGTAACGGAAAATCCCGAAAGCATTGATGAAATAATTAATAAGCTAAAACTTAAGTGCAGTCATTCAACAGCACCAAATACTATTATTGCGAAATTGGGCGCAATTAAACAGAAAGAAAATTTCGGAAAATTTACTGAAGAAATCGAGAAACTCACGCTTGATCTTGAACGAGCGTATATAGAGGAAAATGTCCCACTAGAGACAGCCTCTAAACTTGCCACATGTACCGGCATCAAAGCACTAATAAGTGGTGTAAAAAACGAGGAAACAAAGTTATTGCTTAAAGCAGGACAGTTTGCTACCTTGTCCAAGGCAGTAGAAAAGGCGTCCGAAAACGAAGCCGAGAAACAAACCAACACTGCTAATGTTTTTTCGATTCAAAGCAGAAATTTCCAAAGAGGACGTGGTTCCTCCAATAACTATAATAATAATAACTACCAATCCAACCGCGGAAATTTCCAAAATTACCGTGGTAATTCCCAAAATCATCGCGGAAATTTCCAAAATCACCGAGGAAATTTCCACCAAAACAGAGGAAATTTCCAAAATTTTCAAAGTAATCGCGGAAATTTCCCTCGATTCAATAACAGAGGAAGAGGGTTTTATAACAATTCGGGACCTGGAAGCCGAGGTGTTTATTACTACATCTCGGAAAACCCGCAGGTCCCCCAACCAGAAGTTGGGGGCCAACAAATCATGCCGATTGCAACTCAGCAGCAATCACCTCGACAGCAGCCTCAACAACAACAACAACAATTCCAAATAGCTTTAGCAAACATGCAACATCCAAGACAATAAAAGGTATTTTTAATATCACGACTGCGTTTTCCAATTTTGTGATTTTGAAAACTGAATCATCACACTCCGAATGTACTTTTCTCGTAGATTCAGGAGCTGAAATTTCAGTGTTGAAACCCACAAAATTGAAGCAGGCGATACACATTGACACTCAACAAATTTGTTCGATTACTGGAATACAACATCAAGCCATTGATACACTCGGAACGATCAACGTTCCTTTACATTTACCCTATGAATGCAATGTTTCACATCAATTCCACATTATACCCGAAAACTTACCAATACCCACAGACGGAATTTTAGGAAGAGATTTTCTGACTAAATTTCGTTGTGTAATTGACTATGACACATGGACTTTATCCAGCTTCATAAATTCCAAATTAATTGAAATTCCAATCCAAGATAATTTAAACGGTGATACACTGATACCACCACGTTGCGAAGTTTATAGACAAATTACCATACAAAACCCTCATCAAGACTACGTAATCACATCTAAAGAAATCCAACCTGGAGTATTCTGTGCAAACTCAATAATAAATTCAAACAATTCATTGATCAGATTAATTAACACAACAAACCATACAGTTAAAATTCGGAAAAATTTCCATGACCTAATACAACCTCTACAAAATTACAATGTATTTCAATTCAACCAAACAAACCAAAAGAACAGACAAGAAAAATGTTTAGCGGAACTAGATTTGACAAATACACCATACTACGTAAAAGACAAATTAAAAGACTTATGTACAAAATACAACGACCTATTTGCGCTTCAAACTGACATCCTGACTTGTAACAATTTTTATAAACAAAATATACATTTAAATGACCCAAATCCAGTATATATCAAAAATTACAGAATACCAGAAGTTCATAAGACAGAAATAGACAAGCATGTGACAAAAATGCTAGACGAAAAAATAATCCAACATTCAACATCTCCTTACAATTCCCCAGTATTGCTAGTCCCCAAGAAATCCACTGACAATGACAAAAAATGGCGTCTCGTAGTAGATTTCAGACAACTAAATAAAAAAGTAATAGCAGACAAGTTCCCACTACCGCGAATTGACGATATCCTTGACCAACTAGGTCGAGCTAAATATTTTTCAACGCTCGATCTAATGTCAGGATTTCATCAAATCGAGTTAGAGGAAAACTCAAAACAATACACAGCTTTCTCTACGAACTCTGGTCATTACGAGTTCAACCGACTACCTTTTGGACTAAATATTTCACCCAACAGTTTTCAACGCATGATGACGATAGCCCTTAGTGGACTACCGCCAGAATGTGCATTCTTATACATCGATGATATAATTATCGTCGGATGTTCTATCAACCATCATTTAAACAATCTAGAAAAAGTTTTTCAAAATCTAAGAAAACACAACCTCAAATTAAATCCAGCCAAATGTAAATTCTTTTGTGCAGACGTCACATATTTAGGTCACCACATTTCAGCTCAAGGCATTCAACCCGATAAAACTAAATACTCAACCATACTCAATTATCCACAACCACAAAATGCAGATGACGTCAGAAGATTTGTCGCATTTTGTAATTACTATCGAAGATTTATTCCATACTTTTCAGACAAAGCAGCTCCACTTAACGCTTTACTTCATAAAAAGGCTAAATTTGACTGGTCACAAGAATGCCAACAGTCTTTCGAAACTTTGAAAAATGAACTTCTTAGCCCTAAAATACTTCAATTCCCAGATTTTAGAAAACCTTTTATTCTTAGTACAGATGCTTCAAAACTAGCTTGCGGTGCTGTACTAGAACAGGATTACGACGGCATTAGACTACCCATAGCTTATGCCAGCAAGAAATTTACGAAAGGAGAAAGTAACAAATCGACAATAGAACAAGAACTTACAGCAATACACTGGGCAATATCGCACTTTAGACCTTATCTCTATGGACGGAAATTTACAGTGAAGACAGACCACAACCCCCTTGTACATCTCTTCTCTATGAAGGATCCCTCGTCAAAATTGACTAGAATGCGACTAGATTTAGAGGAATTCAATTTCGATATCGAACACGTTAAAGGAAAAGACAATGTTGGGCCCGACGCTCTCTCCCGTGTCATTATCGATTCTGAAGTTCTTAAAAACATGTCAATTTTACCAATGCAGACAAGATCTAAAACTCGAAAAATGACACAAACCCCAGTTAACGAATCTAAAGCCACTAAGATTGATCAACTTAAAGCTTATGATTCAATTAACAATATTGATGCTTTCAATTTACAGAAAGTTATATTTGAACCAAAACTCGACCATTTAAACATTATAATCAAAAATAAAAACCTGAAAGGAATTATTGCTCAAGCGCAACTATTCCATGAAAAGGGAATTATTTACTTAGAAAAATGCATACAAACGATAAATAATATGGCCAAAACGATGTGTATAAAGAAAATTGCGATCAGTGTAATGGATCCAATATTTAATTATGTTTCCCGGGAACAGTTTAAAGAAGTATGCAATGAAATTTTAAATGACGTCATAATAATACTATACACACCAGCAAAGATAATAAAAGATACAGATGAAATAAATAATCTTATCAAAGAAAACCACGATACCCCTTCGGGAGGACACGTAGGTATTAACAAATTATTACAAAAACTAAGAAGAAATTATCATTGGTCTAATATGAAAGACAGTATAAGCAAATATGTTAAAAACTGTATTTCATGTAGACAAAATAAACACAGAATTAAGACTAAAGAAATATTCGAAAAAAACTACAACACCAGCAAAACCATTTGAATTAATTTCAATGGATACCGTTGGTCCAATAACGAGATCAACGAAAGGAAATCGTTACGCATTGACAATACAATGTGACTTAACGAAGTATATTATAGCAATACCATTAGTAGATAAGCAAGCTAATACTTTAGCAAAAGCATTCGTTGAAAATTTCATTTTAATCTATGGTTGTCCTATAGCAATCAAATCAGATATGGGCACTGAGTATAAAAATGAAGTGTTCCAGCAAATATGTACTATTCTTTCAATAAACCAAAAATTTGGAACAGCTTATCATCCAGAAACCATAGGAGCTCTCGAGCGAAGTCATCGTTGTTTGAATGAATACCTTAGGCAATTCATCAATGAGCAACATGATGATTGGGACTCATGGTTACCATTTTTCACTTTCTTTTACAATACAACGCCACATACAGAACATACTTTCACACCTTTTGAACTTATCTTTGGTACACAAGCAAACTATCCAACAAAACTAAAACTAGGAACTGAAATTGATCCAATCTACAATTACGAAGCATACTTTAAAGAACTAAAATACAAATTACAAATAGCAAATCAAAGAGCAAAAATGTTATTAGACAAAACAAAAGAGAAAAGAATATCAAATCAAGCAGAATATTCAAATCCAATAGAAATTCAAATAGGAGATAAAGTATGGTTAAAAAAGGAAAACCGTAGAAAACTAGATTCAGTATACACAGGACCATTTACAATAATTGATATTCAACATCCAAACGCAATAATTAAAAACCAAATAACAAATGAAAATCAAATCGTACATAAAAATAGATTAATAGTTTAAATATCTCATATAATCAAAAAAAAAAAATATTTGTAAGACAATTTAGTAAAGAATCCACCGAGCCTAGTTTCAAAAAAAAAAAAAAATGAAAATCAAAAAAAAAAAATTTATAACGAAAATTGAAACAGGTGAAAGTTCCCAGTTTTATACTGAGGAGTGCGAAACTCGGTTAGTTAAATAAATTGTCGTAAAACCATTATAACATAATTATAAAACAAAATCAAATTTATATAGAGACATCTGGAGTAGTCACAAAATTTAGAATGGTTACATTTCATTTCATTTCATTACACCATTCTCCCAAAAAGGGAAGGTGTCATGTGCATCCCTACAAATAACCACGACAATAACCATATCGTAAACAAACAAAGTCATTAACTTCAATCCGAACAAAGTTCATAGATTCAAATTACATAGAATGCAATTGCAACCATATGCGGCGATTGCGCCACAGCGTTAGAGTTATTTCATTTCCACTTTCCTCTCCCCGCGTGAGGCCTATACCGAAGTGCCAACGCAAGGTGTCATGTTGCGCAGTCGGGTAGGACCACCAAGTCACCAAAAATGCAGACCTGGCAAAGATGCATATTTTGGGTATCGGCACTCCAGTCGTCTCGTTCTTACATGTAGACTAACTAGGATAAGCAAGAACATGTAAATGCTATATAAACCAAATATTTCATAATATACGTGACAATTATCGATCAGCAGTCAAACTCTTTACACTGCGGTCCTCACTGGTAGATACTCTGTTTAGAGTCTACCATAGTTTGGATACCGCATATCAAAGAAAGCCCTTCTCCAAAGGAAGTCTGTTCGATCGATCCATGTAGGCTCAACCTGCTACAATCTTAAACATCCATCTTGAAGGAGGAAGATATGAAATCACAATTATGTAGAGTTACTGAAAAATAACAGTCTGATGCGTGGAGAGACTGACAGGATCGGGTCATAACTGTAATGTGAATATTAGGAAGATTTATCATTACCAAACTATTCTTAAATTAACCTAGAAGAATGCTTGTGAATAATTGTTATACAGCCACATTCGGACGTTTCCTTTTTTATACCTTTAGCTTATGACCGTAGAAAATCACTCGAGAAAATTTCCTTCTTCTTCTTCTTCTTCTTCTTCCAATCACACACGTATAACCGTCCGGGAGGCAAAGCGCCAGCACTAATCCGGCAAATACAACCGAAAACTATGAAAACGAACGCACGCACAAAACAGACTGTTGTGCAGTACAGTCGGATGTTTGTTTCGCTCGCTTAGTGCCAGTGATATTAATAGTGCTACGCGTTTGTTCACGTTTTCGGTCGTTTCGGTGCATCGCGTGTGATGTCGAAGCGGAAGTCGAAGACAGGCTCGAACCCTGCAACCCAGTCTAACGCTGCCCAAGGCAGCAAAAAGACGAAGAGAGACAAATCCGACCGTGGAAGTGTCCATACATCAATGAATAGTGGTCCCCAGGATAACGTCACAGCAATCAGCGGTAGTGACGTCGGTGATTTCGGCGGGTCCGTTGCCACGGCGACTGTATGGCCGTATGGACTGGACGTAGTTCATCGCCGTTTACTGCTCTCGACAGTGTGCAGCGGACTAGCGGCTAATTTCAAGAAAGACCTGTCCACCATCACCCATACCGGTTCCCGCTTCGTTGTTGGAGGAGATCTGAATGCTCGCCATGAGGCCTGGCGGAACTACCAGCAGAACCAGAACGGTTGTCTGCTGTTAGACCATTCGCAGCATGGGCTGTACTCCGTTTGGTTCTCGGACGAGCCAACTTTCATCTCACCGGCAGGCAACCCATCGACGCTAGACCTGTTTCTTACAAATACCGGCTTGTCCAAGCCGGTAGCCTTGACCGAACTCAGCTCCGACCATCAACCGGTGGTGGCTGAACTGGGATACAACGTAGCTCCCGCTCCAAGCCTGCGCAAGGACTACCATCGCGTAAACTGGGCCCAGTTTGGACGCGTGGTAGAGAGGCACATAATCGACAACCCGCCGCTTGACTCCGTGGAGGACATCGACCGAGCGTTGGAGGGACTCCACCAAGCCATAACCGTGGCTGACGAGGCGTGCGTCCGACGAGTTGCTGTGAGGGGTAAGTTTATTACCATTGATTCCCACTCCTAACTATTGATTCGACTGAGAAATTTTCGTAGACGCCAGTTCCAAAGAACCGGAGACCTAGCATGGAAACGTGAAATGGCCGATCTGAACAAGGAGATTGTTTTCAGAATGGTCTCACTCCGGAACGAAAGTTTCGGGCGGCTCATCCAGAATCTGGACGACCGCTCCAGATCATTCTGGAAGGTTGCCAAGGTCCTAAAGACGCACCCCAAACCCGTTTCTCCACTCAAAGATGAAAATGATGACGATCGGCTCATAATCACCCCTCAGGAGAAAGCAAGTGCGATTGGTGAGCATATTGCCAAATCCCACTTGCTTGGCTTCAACATCCAAAGTCCGCTCGAAGTTCAGGTTGAGCAATGCTTACTCAACCTTGATTCCTCCCCTTGTGCCATCCCTCCGGAGGATAGAATCACAGTGGAACAGATTTGCTCAACGCTGAAATGCACCAAAAACATGAAGGCCCCCGGGTTTGACGGAATATTCAACCTAGTCAGGGCTGGCAAATGTCATTTTCAATGAAAGATCTCACGCGATCTTTACAGAGATACTTCTGTCACTATCATTGGATAAGAAAACGATGATAGAGATTTTCTTCAAAATCTCATCGAATTTTTCGTCATGACAGAACGTGACAGTGTTGTGATCATCGTCATTACTAGCTCATTTAATACTATTAAAGTTACTTGTACCGAGGAAATCTTAATAATAGATCCACTCTACCGATTACATATGGTAGTTTGCTTAAATTCATCTAAATTAGTTAGAAATGTAGATGTCAAAACCGCATAAGAATTATTCTCATGATCATTGAAAAATGACAAGAAAGCTAATGATAGGTAGTTTCGTCTCGTGATAGTGAGAGAACCTGTTTTCTCATCGTCACATGATAGCCGTGATATTTACCAGCTCTGAACATAGTATTGAAAAATCTCAGCATGAATGTTCACTCTCTGCTGGCTGCTGTCTTCAACAGATGCTTCGAACTGCACTACTTTCCAAGTATCTGGAAGACAGCGAAAATCATACCTATCCGCAAACCCGGGAAGGACCCAACGCTAGCTTCAAGCTACAGACCAATCAGCCTCCTTTCAGCGCTGAGCAAATTGTTCGAGAAACTTATTCTCAATCGTTTGCTCAAGTTTGTCGAGAAGCACATCATTCTCCTACCGGAACAGTTCGGGTTCAGAAAGGGGCACTCCACAAATCATCAGCTAGTACGGGTGATGAATAACATCCGAAGTAACAAGGCTGTATCCAAGTCCACAGCCATGGCATTGTTAGACGTTGAGAAAGCGTTTGACAATGTCTGGCACAATGGGCTTGTGCCAGACTAGCGGACTAGCGGCTAATTTCAAGAAAGACCTGTCCACCATCACCCATACCGGTTCCCGCTTCGTTGTTGGAGGAGATCTGAATGCTCGCCATGAGGCCTGGCGGAACTACCAGCAGAACCAGAACGGTTGTCTGCTGTTAGACCATTCGCAGCATGGGCTGTACTCCGTTTGGTTCTCGGACGAGCCAACTTTCATCTCACCGGCAGGCAACCCATCGACGCTAGACCTGTTTCTTACAAATACCGGCTTGTCCAAGCCGGTAGCCTTGACCGAACTCAGCTCCGGCCATCAACCGGTGGTGGCTGAACTGGGATACAACGTAGCTCCCGCTCCAAGCCTGCGCAAGGACTACCATCGCGTAAACTGGGCCCAGTTTGGACGCGTGGTAGAGAGGCACATAATCGACAACCCGCCGCTTGACTCCGTGGAGGACATCGACCGAGCGTTGGAGGGACTCCACCAAGCCATAACCGTGGCTGACGAGGCGTGCGTCCGACGAGTTGCTGTGAGGGGTAAGTTTATCACCATTGATTCCCACTCCTAACTATTGATTCGACTGAGAAATTTTCGTAGACGCCAGTTCCAAAGAACCGGAGACCTAGCATGGAAACGTGAAATGGCCGATCTGAACAAGGAGATTGTTTTCAGAATGGTCTCACTCCGGAACGAAAGTTTCGGGCGGCTCATCCAGAATCTGGACGACCGCTCCAGATCATTCTGGAAGGTTGCCAAGGTCCTAAAGACGCACCCCAAACCCGTTTCTCCACTCAAAGATGAAAATGATGACGATCGGCTCATAATCACCCCTCAGGAGAAAGCAAGTGCGATTGGTGAGCATATTGCCAAATCCCACTTGCTTGGCTTCAACATCCAAAGTCCGCTCGAAGTTCAGGTTGAGCAATGCTTACTCAACCTTGATTCCTCCCCTTGTGCCATCCCTCCGGAGGATAGAATCACAGTGGAACAGATTTGCTCAACGCTGAAATGCACCAAAAACATGAAGGCCCCCGGGTTTGACGGAATATTCAACCTAGTCAGGGCTGGCAAATGTCATTTTCAATGAAAGATCTCACGCGATCTTTACAGAGATACTTCTGTCACTATCATTGGATAAGAAAACGATGATAGAGATTTTCTTCAAAATCTCATCGTATTTTTCGTCATGACAGAACGTGACAGTGTTGTGATCATCGTCATTACTAGCTCATTTAATACTATTAAAGTTACTTGTACCGAGGAAATCTTAATAATAGATCCACTCTACCGATTACATATGGTAGTTTGCTTAAATTCATCTAAATTAGTTAGAAATGTAGATGTCAAAACCGCATAAGAATTATTCTCATGATCATTGAAAAATGACAAGAAAGCTAATGATAGGTAGTTTCGTCTCGTGATAGTGAGAGAACCTGTTTTCTCATCGTCACATGATAGCCGTGATATTTACCAGCTCTGAACATAGTATTGAAAAATCTCAGCATGAATGTTCACTCTCTGCTGGCTGCTGTCTTCAACAGATGCTTCGAACTGCACTACTTTCCAAGTATCTGGAAGACAGCGAAAATCATACCTATCCGCAAACCCGGGAAGGACCCAACGCTAGCTTCAAGCTACAGACCAATCAGCCTCCTTTCAGCGCTGAGCAAATTGTTCGAGAAACTTATTCTCAATCGTTTGCTCAAGTTTGTCGAGAAGCACATCATTCTCCTACCGGAACAGTTCGGGTTCAGAAAGGGGCACTCCACAAATCATCAGCTAGTACGGGTGATGAATAACATCCGAAGTAACAAGGCTGTATCCAAGTCCACAGCCATGGCATTGTTAGACGTTGAGAAAGCGTTTGACAATGTCTGGCACAATGGGCTTGTATACAAGCTTTGTAACTTCAACTTTCCTTTGCATCTTGTTAAAATCACCTGTAACTACCTTCAGCAAAGGTCGTTAAAGGTATCGTTGAATGGCTGCCTTTCAAACACGTTCTTCATCCCAGCAGGAGTTCCGCAAGGAAGTCTGTTGGGCCCTTTGCTTTACACCATCTACACTTCAGACATTCCTCCCCTCAGAGACGGTTGCGTGTTCTTCCTGTTCGCAGATGATACCGCAATAACCGTCAAGGGGAGGATGCCTCACGAAATAACGAACAAACTTCAACGATGCCTTAACGCCTTTGCTGATTATGCCATCACGTGGAAAATCAAAATCAATGTCTCCAAAACACAAGCGATCATGTTCCTCCATCGGCAATCGCCCAAACTGAAACCGGCTTCATCTTGTACTGTAATCATGGATGGCACAAGGGTTGAGTGGTCTGCCGAAGTAACCTATCTCGGGATGTTGTTCGATGAAAAGCTCCTCTTCCGTTCGCATGTAGAGAAAACAGTAGTCAAGTGTTCTGCCTTGGTTAGGTGTCTGTATCCGCTGAATTTCCGCAGATCCCGCCTCTCAAGGGTGAACAAACTGGCTGTCTACAAACAAATCATAGCACCTGCGATCTCTACGCAGCTCCGGTGTGGGAATCATGTGCTCAGACTCACAGGAACAAAATCCAGGTTGCTCAGAACAGAGTGCTTAGGATGACCCTTGATCGTCCCTTTGACACAAGAATTTCAGACCTCCACCAAGAGGCGAATATTCCAAATTTAGATTTCAAAATTGATGACATTAAGACTAGGTTTATGCAGAAATGCAATACATCAGAACATGCTTTGATAAGCAATTTGTATATAGTAGGTTAGGTGTATATAGTAGTTACAGGTTAATTGTAGTTGTAAATAGTAGTTATAAGTAGTCTCCTTTTTCAAATTTAAAACAAACCAATCCCACCAGGGTGGTCATACTCTAATAACAGGCCTGATAGGAGCAGTAACTGTAAATAATAACTAAAATTTCAAATGTACTAAAGTTGCAAAGACGCATCTGTGTCACTTGATAATCCATACATGTAAACCAAACAAATACAAGAAATAAAGATCATTTAAATGTAAAAAAAAAACAGAGAACAAACTTAAAACACAACCGTAAGGGGTTCGAAACTGCACTCTGTATTGTTCCAGATAGCTATATAAGTACAAATATTTAATGTAATTACACAGCAAAAACTAAATTTTAATATAACATCCCAGAGGATGCACTTCCAATCATGTCGAAAATCTCATGCCATTCTCATGCATTCTTTTACTTCATTTGAATGAACTGCCATCTCCAAACTGCTGTCCAGAAATCTGAGCAGCGGCGCCGGTGGTGTAGTGGTAAGGGTGATAACCTCTCACCCCAGCAGGCCTGGGTTCAATCCCAGTCGGCGCCGCCGGGATGTTCTGAGGCATAACATCTCTGATCCGCCTGTAAAGACGGGAAGTAAAGCTGTTGGTCCCCGGTTCATGAGTTGATGGGTCGATATGTTGTAGGGTCCAGGTGTGGGAGCTGCCTCCCTCGCGTCGGTAGCATTGGTGCTCAGCACGGAAAACAAGCTCGACGGAAAACAAATCAAGGAAAAAAAGAAAAGAAATCTGAGTAACAAATTAAACACAACGTATAGGGCTACATCCTGGACATTACTCCTGTTTATTACAGAAGTAATCTTATAGCTTTATTCTTGGCTACTATCGAACAACGTGGTTCGGGTCAATGGCATAATCCCAGTTAATTGATATTATAGTCAAGCCAGAAAGTCGCTGGCTTCCCATTAGTTTTAATTCGTTTCAGTGTGGAGAAAGATCTCTCCACACTGGCTGTAGTGACTGGGAGTGTCGCCAAAATCGTCAACAAAAGATTGATTGTTGGAAAATACATCCATGTACTTCAAAATTCTTCACGCAAACCAAAAATCTATTACAATGAATTTTAGTTCCGTTTCCTATCATCCTCTGTTCATGAACATCGCAACGAATGTTAGAAATTGACCATGCAGCCGATGTAATGGTTTTTTGTCTTTTTTTATTTCGTGTTCTATCTACGCTTTCGACTATACCAGTAAGCTTGTAGAACGACGCACACACTTGCCTCAAATCTCTCCAGCAGAAAAAGCATACGAAGTCGAGTATGCGAGAAAATGAGCGCTTCTTGTTTGCTTTTAGGCTATTCATATTCAGAAGCATGGAGAGAGCAGTGGAAAAAGCACAGGTCTGATAATCGCAACGTTCTCGTGGTTCGAGTCCAGGCAATCTGATTCCTCTTTTTTTCGACATAACTAATTTACATCACTAATACACTCTACATTTTTCGGTCTCCAATTTTCTTGCATTGGACCGCAGCTAGGTATATCGCATCCTCGGTTCATGCGGTCTCCACTATCCTCTGATGATGAATCCCACATAATTGTAAGCGAATCTTACATCCCCCGGTTGGGTGTTGTTATTATTTATGGATGTCCGGCACCAGAGCTCGTATTCCGCCTTTACTGCAACCCCGCTGGTGAAATCACCGAAATAACAGTTAAGTTTGTCAAGTTGGGATGATTCTTCAATATCTGTAAAACCAAGCAACAATAATTGAAACGCCGGAAGGATGTCACCATTTTGTGTGAAACGTTCCATCATGTTTTGGATCAATCCATCGAGACATGGAATGAAAGCTGCTTTTTGATAGTAGGTATTCCTCTGGAGTTTCTGCTGGTTGGTTTGCGCGTATTGTTAGCTCGGATGCACGTGGAGTCTTAATTGCGCTATTGAAAACAAACAGGCTGCATTGAACATTTTAGCAAATTTTGCTTCAGCGTCTCTCATTAAAACCTGTATTACACTGCTCGCATGGTTAAGAGCCGATATGAAGTCCACAGATTGCGATTGTAATCCTATTGGAAGTGGTAGTGTTTAAAGATCACATTAACGGCATTCAAGCCAAATGTAACAAATATATAAAATGTTTGTATCCTCTTAGAAACAGGAAATCCAAACTTTCCCTGACGAATAAACTTTTAATATTTAAACAAATTTTGCCACTGTGCTAATATGGTCTAGTTTTTGCACTACCAGGAAAAAAGCACTTCAAAGGATTCAGAACAAAGTTCTGAAGATGATTTTGAAGTTGCGTCGCTGGTACAGTACTACCGAGGTACATAGAATTTCGAATGTTGAGACTTTAGAACAAATGTCTAACAAAATAATTAATAATTTCAGACAAAAATCGTTGCAATCCTCAATTGCAATCATTAATTCCCTTTATACTTAGATAATATATAGTTTTAGGTTTTAGTTTTGATGTCAATTGCTATACTAACATGCAGGTTTAGAAAACCTGTTTAAAATACTGAATTGCCAAGGTAAAAACACTTAGATATATATCCGGATAAAAATGAAGCTTCTAGCTACCGTCCAATAAGTTTGCTTGCTTTAATAAGTAAACTCTTTGAAAAGATAATTTTAAATAGAATGATGCTTCACACATCAATACAAACTCAATTTTTGCAGATGAGCAGTTTGGATTTCGCCATGAGCATTCAACTACTCATCAACTCTTAAGAGTTACCAATTTAATTCGTTCAAACAAATCTGAAGGCTGCTCGACTGGAGTTGCTCTTCTAGACATAGAAAAAGCATTCGACAGTGTTTGACATGAAGGTTTGATTGCTAAATTGAAGAAAGTTTAATTTTTCGCTCTTTATTATGAAATTAGTTCAAAATTATTTAACTGACAAAACTCTGCAGGTAAGTTATCAAAATTCCAAATCTGAACGACTACCTGTTAAAGCAGGAGTTCCTTAGGGTAGCATTCTTGGGCCTATATTGTATAACATTTTCACTTTGAACCTCCCTGATTTGCCACAGGGTTGCCACAAATCTTTGCTCGCTGATGACACAGGCATTTCCGCTAAATGAAGAAATCTTTGTGTTATTTGCAGCATTTGCATTTTATCGTCTTATTTACAAAAAATGGAAGATTTCTCCCAACACTTCCAAAACTCAACTTAGGGTTGATGCATATATTATGTCACGCTCTAGGGGGGGGGGGGGGTGGTTTTAAGATTTTGTGACAAGCAATGCATTAGGTGTAGAATAAACGTCACGATAGGGGGGAGGGGTAAATTTCTCCTCGATTTAGCGTGACATAATTAATACATGGGCCCTTACAATATTTACACATAAGCCTAGAGCTTTCTTTTTGAAAGCTAGTAGTAGTCACTGTTGATGCTTGTATGTCAAATATGTACCAGTTTGGTCTGCAGTATACAATGCTAAAAAACTGCAAGAATACCGAAAACTCTTCCTAGACACGAATAGAATGCACGACTGTAGCCGAGCCGAAGAAGATTTGAAACCAACCGCTTGGATTGAATCGACCATTTTTAGATTTATTCGAACCGCTTTCGCGCCTGGTTGGCCAACTAGGAAATTTTGAATTTAGTGTTAATGTAGTTTGTAATAAAGTGGTTGTTAAAGTAATAAATAATATTTAAATCACCTCGTAGTGTCTACATCGTTTGATTTTGGATTTGGAGAACATTATTAAGTGCTAACATCACAACATTGGTGCCGTGACCAGGATAGTGTTCTAAGGGACGTGCCGACGCTAAGACACCATTGTGGTATCGTACAAAGGGACCATCGTACAAAAAGACCAACCGCCATCGAAGTCGCGACCACGCTAAATCATTGGATGCCATCACGATTTGCGCATACCATATGGATTTCACGCCATCATCGTTTTTGTGAAGATTGAATGCAGGAGAGATAAATTGAAAATACAAGTTTTATTAGAAAGGAGGCCTACAAGGTGAGGACCTGTCCAACTTATTATTTTCAAATTTCGTCTCTATCTGGTCATTTATAGTTCCTGGTCTCTTACTACTTCGGCGGAGTTTCCGGTGGCTATTACGATCAAAACTACGCACGAATCGTTCAAGCGCATTTGTCAGCATTGAACATTGGATACTATCGACATTACGTGGAAGGTTCGGAACTGATCAACGAGTCAAGCATATTGGAGAAATTATAATTAAATTAAAGGCCTAATTGACAGGCTCACCAGGTGAGTTCTTGTCCAAAAAATTGTATTCTTGGTTGGAAGGTGCTGCTCTTGTCGACTTTTCAGAACGTGCCTACATTTGGATTTCTCCATCGTGACGTCATCGATTCAAGTTTAGCGGCTCCTGGATATCCTTCTTCGTCCACGACATGTCGAAGAAACTCAAGACCCTACGCAGTAGGGACAACGTTGCTGACTTTGTGATCCGCTTGGAAAGCTTCCTGAACAACACCGAGGAGTTCAAGGAACAACAAGTCAAGATATGTCTGGAGATACGTTTGTTGCCAGAAGTTCCACTACTTGCGCGCTTCACTCAAGGGTGATGCTTTGAAGTTGATTGATTCCTATTCGATGAGCGAGGCTTGGAATGGTTTGGTCTCACGGTTCTCCAACCAGTCTTGTAAGCGGTCACGGTAGTCGACACATTTTCTGTGATAATTGACTGCCTTTGCCTCCGACACTTGCAAAGCAATCTATCATAGTACAGTACCAAACTAAAATGTCGTATGACAGGCTCTGTCATACGACACTGTCGCCGAAGACCGTCACGAATGTATGTATTTTAGTTTTTCTCATAATAAGAGCTGCTGATGGTGTGCTTGTGTGAATTCTGAAAATAGCAAGCAATGATGTCCTAGTAATAATATTTCTGATCAGAAATGGTTTTAATTACACCAAATTGAGGAATTACAGCGAAATCACACATGTCATATGATAGCTATTTTGATAATTTTCTTTTAGCTCGAATGTTATTCTACCGCTCGTGATGTGTGAGAGAGACGACGGTAGAGCATGAGTGTTCGAATACAAACAGACTGTCGCGCACGACAACGAAGCGAGTGTAGTAAAAAACGTCAACTGTTTCAACCCCTGTCTCCAACAACTACCTTCTCAAGAAGCGGCATTTGAATACGTTGTTTGAGTGTCCAAGAATGAAGAAGGAGGAATCAGCGGCAACATTGCACGATCTCATCGATTGTTTCGAACGGAACATTAAAATTCTGGACCAACTAGGAGAGAAGTCGAACGGTTGGGGAGCGATGCTAGTTCACTTAATGGTCTCGAAGCTCGACGAGGTGACTCAGAAGCGGTGGGAGGAGAATGTTACGTCTGAAGAGGAGCCATCATTTCCGTCGCTGGTCTTGTTTCTCAATAAGCAAACTCGTGTTTTGGATGCAGTTTCTGTGGATCAACACATCTTCGCTCCCATTGGTTCATCGACCAAAAATAGTTTTTGTTCTATATTACTTTGATGTGCTCCTCGTTTGAAGAACAATCTACTACTACTTTTATATTATACACTCTCGACACACACACACACACACACACACACACACACACACACACCTACCTATTATTCTCTCGAACGCGATTGTTAAATTAGATCTTGCGCGATACGGATCGCTACGTGTAATAAGTTTAAATAAAAGTTATTTCTTGATTAAATTCTTGTTTTATTTCGAAGAATAAAACATGGTGTCAGAAGCTGACGTGTGCTTCAGAAATTTTTTTCCGGCGTCATCGTTGAAATCGCGGAAAATCGTGCGGAAAGTAGTAGTAAACGAAAAAAGTTCGGTTCGTGTTCGGTCGTGTGTCGTAGCAGCGGCCATTTTGAAAAGTGTTTTTTTTTTCTGCTTCGGAAGTCTTCATCGAAATGGACGCCGATCACTTCTGAGAATTCATGGATCGTCAAACCCAGATGTTACGCGATCTGGTGCAATCCATGAATACAAGAAGAGGAAACGGAGCAGCCATGTGCATCCGGAGTACCTGCCCGAATAAAAATTTATCATATAAAAACAATAGAACCTATTGTTACAATACAATAAAACCTATTGTATCAACAATAAATGCTATTGTCAAAAACAATAAAAATACAACAGAACTTGTTATGTACAATATAACATATTGTTAATGAGACATTTAAATAGAAAAGGGGGGGGGGGGGGTTTAGTTACCGTAACTATAAAAAAATATTTTTTTTTCTCGAAAAAATTTGATCTCATTACAATAAATATTATTGCTTTTTTGTTGTGCAAAATCTTTATTTCATAGAATTTGTTGTAAACCTATTGTGGCGACTATTTGATTATTTTACCAATACAATAGAATTTCAATAAGATTAATTGTCAACAATAGAATCTATTGTATTTTATTGATATTTTATTGTAATTTTATGGTTATTTTTATCCGGGTGTCCCACTACCTTCACCCTTAACGCTGGAAGGAGACATGGCCGAGAATTTTGACTTCTTCGAGAACAGCTGGTTGGAGTACGCCAGCGCCATTGGCATGCAACAGTGGGCAGCTACGGATAATTCAAAGAAAGTCAGTTTTCTATTGTCCGTAATCGGTGAGCCAGCTCGGAAAAAGTTCTTTAATTTCGAGCTCACAGCTGAACAAAAAGTGAACCCGGAGGAGACCTTGAAAGCTATCGGCAAGGCAATCGTCGTGCCGAAACGGAACGTGAATGTCGACCGTTTAGACTACGGATGATTTTTGCTCTCGGTTGAAGATGCTAGCCAGACTCGCCAAGCTGGGCGACCTGGCCGCGGAACTGACTACATTCAAGTTGACATCAAATAAGTGGCCACATCTACGTTCGAAGCTATTAACCATGTCTGGCGTTGGAGAAGGTTACCGATCTGTGCAGGACTGAAGAAATCGCATCAGCAAGAGCAGTGGAGCTTGGAGTACCAGTGAAGCAATCGGAAGTGAACAAAATTCGAAAAACGAAAGGAGAGTTCAAAGCTGGATCGTCCAGATGCAAGTTTTGCGGTGACCGACATGAGTTCGTGAAAGATGCATGTCCGTCCAGCTTTCGGCAAGCGGTGTCATCGATGCCACGGCAAGAACCACTTTGAGAAAGTGTGTAAAGCTACTTGAAAATCCAAGAGGCGGAAGTTCAAGCAAGTGAAGGAAGTTATTCGGAAGGATCGGAATCTAGCTCCGACAGTGATGCGTCGTCGCAAGCAGGTGATGTGGAATACGAAATCGGAAAAGTGTACGACAATTCGAGCAGTGGAGGCAGTGTCTTGGCAGAATTGGACCTAAAATTCGCCGAGCAGTGGAACGTAGTATTATGTAAATTGGACACCGGAGCCAACACCAGCCTGATTGGCCATGATTACATCACTAAGCTTTCCGGTGAGAGTCACCCATCGCAACTACACTCATAAAATTCGACACATTTTTATTGACGAATATCCATGTAAAATTCCATATGATTATCATGTGTCCACACATAAACAGAATCCACTCAGAAGTACGCATGAAATTTATGAGTCAAATGAATAGTATGTGTGGTTACACATGAATTGTATGTGTACACATAAGAACTATGTGTCCAACACATATATATCATTTGTTTATCACATTGCAAAAATGCATGTGTGGGACACATAAAAATAATCATTGAATTTTTAATTAGTGTACCAACAAAGTTTCGTCTTCAAAGCTTCGGGGGCAACCCGATCAATATGCTGGGTGATATAAATGTTCCATGTCGTCGACTCAACCGGAATTACCACCTGGTATTGCAAGTGGTGGTAGGTGATCATCGTCCCCTGTTGTCAGCAAAAGCGTCACGTGAGCTAGGATTTGTCAAGTTTTGCCGAACAGTTTCATTCACTCAAGGGGAATCACCAGACAAGCTGATGAACATCTACAGGGTCAAGGCTCAGAGAATCATTGACGACCATCAGGACCTGTTTACCTGATATGGAATGCTGCCAGGTGTGGTTTCATTGGAAGTGGATAAGTCGATAACCCCATAAATTCAGCCTCCGCAACTTTCTCTTAAATAAAGAATTAAAAAAAAAAAAAAAAAAAAAAAAAGCCTCCGCAACGGGTCCCCATAGCGGTTCGTGAGAAGCTGAAACGAGAATTGGAATCGCTTGAACAAGACGGAATAATTGTCAAGGAAACCCATAATACGGACTGGGTAAGTAACCTAGTGATTGTTCAGCGTGGTGGGCCAGAATCAGGTGTTCGTATCTGCTTGGATCCAGAGCCTTTGAATAAAGCGTTAAAGAGGCCCAATCTGCAATTTGTCACTCTCGACGACATACTTCCAGAACTGGGCAAAGCAAGAGTTTTCTCTACTGTCGATGCTAGGAAAGGGTTCTGGCATGTGGTGCTCGATGAACCCAGCAGTAGGCTCACAACGTTTTGGACGCCATTTGGTCGGTATCGATGGATTCGGTATTGCCCCAGCCCCCGAAATTTTTCAGATATAGCTTCAAGAAGTTATTGAAGGGCTCAAGGGGGTCGAGTGCATTGCAGATGATTTACTGGTTTTTGGCGTGGGAGACAGCCTCGAGGAAGCGTTGATCAACCACAACGAATGTCTGAAGAATCTTCTTTGCCGGCTTGAGCAGCATAACGTAAAGTTGAATAAGTCGAACTTGAAACTGTGTGAGCGATCAGTTAAGTTCTACGGTCATAGGCTAACGGATCAAGGCCTTAAACCCGATGAAGACAAGGTGATTGCTATCCACAGTTATCAAACACCGGTAAGTCGGAAAGAGGTTCATCGATTTATTGGCATGGTGAACTACCTTAGCCTGGCCAAGCATCTGTTGAAGAAAGCACAGGAAAGTGGAACAGATTATTGGTACGCCTTGTTGCATTGGCGTAATATTCTGAATAAGATACAACAAAGTTATGGACACCAGGATTCGTCTCAAGTCGCCTCAACGATTGGTCCTACGTTGTGAATGTGGATGGTGTGGATTACCGTCGATCGTTGGTTCACCTCAAGCCACGTAAGGATCCAAAAACGCTGCCAGTACGCTCAGCACCTGTGGTCCCGATTACAAACCAGGAACTACGGTAGAATCCAACACCAACGGATATTTTGGAATCTGATGCCAACCCGACAGCTGATTGTATTCCTGCCTCAATTCATGCTACCTGTCAGGTGGAGCGCAACGCAAACAACAACACGAACAGAGATGCCAGATTTTTTTCTATGCAATTCCGTAGACTTATTCAAATCTACGGATTTATACGGATTTGTTTTAAGTCGAAGATGATATTTTTTTTTAGTTTTAAGGTGATATTTTACGATAAGTGATAAATCGATGAAAGAATTTTTTGAAAAACTACTAAGGACATCCCTCTGGGGTTGTACGCAATGGTGACGTCGAACTACGTAGTCTTATATAATAAATGTTATTTGTTAACTGCAGCAGGACTTGTGTTTTGTGTAGGAATAGGAATTTGAGCGGGATTCTCTCTGTTTATACTCTTTAGTATGACTATGATTGCCCTGAAAAGAAGCTTTTTATATTTAACTCTTTTGAAAATCTTGGTGGCCCTGAAAATGGCCGATGGTAGTACAGACATGAATACCATGATACTGTTGCACCTGTAGTTTTTGGCATACTTTCACTGATTGCTTCGCGGGAATCCTTGTTCAGCCATAGCAAGATGTGCGCATGAGGACTTCCACGGTGCTGAAATTCAATCGTGTCAACTAGTTTGTTGAAGTACACACAGCACGTGACTGAATCATCATTGACCAGAGTTGCTCTTTGTAGTGCAGTCAAATCCTGGATAGGATCTGTTAAGTCATTGCCATTGTGTCCTTCTGACAATCGATGTAGGAGATTTAAAAAATGGGGCCACATCATCTCATTTGCACTAAGTGTGAGGAACATCGTAGGTTTTCCCAATTGTCACATCATGGTGATCAAATTTCTCTTCCTTTGTTGTCAATAGGGTAAACGCTCCTATAGTTGCGGTACGTTAGAAGCGTTAGGTTCCTACAGCGTTAACGATATTTCCCTTATTTTGAAAAATCTCAGAGTGCTTATTTATGTTGATGACATGAAACTATTTTTAGAGATAAGAAATGATGATGATATGAATACGTTTCAGAATGAAGTTCATGTTTTTATACGTGGTGTTGTAAAAGTTTGTTGGAACTAAATGTTAAAAAATGTAATCTTATAACTTACAGTAGAAAACTAATAAAGCCAGATATTCGTATTACATTAGGTAACCAAATTGTTCAAAGTTGTGATAAAATAAGAGATTTAGGAGTTATTCTAGATTATAAACTAACATTTGTGGATCATTATAACACAATTATTCATAGAGCAGGCAATATGCTTAATTTTATAAAGCGTTTTAGTTTACACTTTAAAGATCCTTACAAAATTAAAACACTTTATGTTGCCTATGTGAGGTCAATATTAGAATATTGCAGTGTTGTTTGGTCACCTTATATGAAAAGGCATGAAGAACGAATAGAGTCAATCCAAAGGCAATTTTTATTATATGCACTACGTAAATTGGGATGGACAGAATTTCCTCTTTCATCTTATGAAGCTCGTTGCTTGCATTGAAAAGGCGTCGAGATTATGCTATGGTCTCTTCCGTGAACAATATTGCTTCGCAACGCATTGACTCAGCTTATTTATTATCAAGACTTAACGCACTAACTACGCGAAATATGGACCGATAAATCGGATGATGTCTGTTTATAATCTACACTGTGAAATGATAGACCTAAATATGTTGCCCCTAAAACTGAAAAAAATATTGCCAAACACTGCGAAATCATAGATCATATGT
The DNA here is from genome assembly GCF_037179485.1 of Ochlerotatus camptorhynchus. Taxonomy (NCBI): domain Eukaryota; kingdom Metazoa; phylum Arthropoda; class Insecta; order Diptera; family Culicidae; genus Ochlerotatus; species Ochlerotatus camptorhynchus. The sequence continues at coordinate 80,181 of NW_027041421.1, forward strand.
TATAATGTTATTATGTAGTCTACGTTTTTGATTGACGAATAAATAAATAAATAAATAAATAAGTTGTGTATTGAGTCTCCATTAGAGTGATGCAAAATTTGAAATTTTCGCTCCACAATACTTAAACGATTCCAAATCGGATCCTGATTAACCTCTCAAAATTTGAACCCATTTGGTGAGAAACTGAGATGGCACAAACCATTTGAAGTTTGTATGGGAATTACTATGGTAAAACCAAGATTTTTGTTCATTTTGTTTGTTTATTAATTTATTTGATAAGGCTCAACCGAATTAACTTTACAGAGCCGAGGATTCTACAATACATCTTAAAACTATAGTCAAAAGGTACAACACAATAAACACTTTATCTTCCGCTATCCAAAAAGCCTCCTCCATCAGAACTGGAGCCGCTTCCAGTGGTTTCATTGTATGGCAAATTGTTGTACGCCAACGAGGGTCAGAGCGCGTCCATTGCAGCAATGGACGCAAAACGTGGTCAGCACTCACACACTCATCACGAAACGGTTGCTTTCCAAAGTCGACGACGCATCGACCGAAAGAACTGCTGATGAAGAACAATGAGGAGGACCACACAATGGTTGCTGCCGAGAAAACAGACGATCGCGCAGCACACATCGAGAGTGGCCTGCTTTTGTCGACAGCCGAGTGAACACTGATTTTTGTTCATGTCTATCTAATAATTCCGCATATCGGTCTGCTTCAAAAGCAAACAACTTTGCTTGTAGGAAATTTTCCCAGCTACAACTTTGCTCAAGACTACTTTTTGATTAAATGCAAGGATCGAAAGTTATAAATGGTTCAATGCGCTGATTTCTTATGATCATGCTCAATCAACTGCTCAGCAGGCAATATTGGTGTTTCTGGGGCGTTGAATAGGGCACAAAAATCATGGCTACTATGTCACACTGCAAAATACAGTGTTGCCTACAGAGCAGCTGCTTGATCATGTCATAAGTTTACCAATCTCTTAAATAATTAATAACTTTTTCCTGTCTCGTTTTACATAGAAACGATCTTCGGCAAAGTTGTAGCTGAGAAAATTTTCTATAAGAAAAAGACTAGAGGAAATGAACAAAAAGTTGTGATTTCCCATAGTAATTGACATGTAAACTTCAAATGGCTTGTGCGAAGTCTGTTTCTAACCAAATGAGTTGTAACTTTGGGAGGCTAATTAGGACCCGATTTGAAACCATTTAAGCACTGTGGAGGGAAAAAGTCAAATTTTGCATCAGTCTAGTCTCCATGCACAACTATAGGAACCTAACGCTTCTAACGTACCGCAACTATAGGAGCGTTTCCCCTACTGTACTGAATTCGGTATTGATACGAGGAAGGATAGATTTCGCTCAAAGCACTGCTCCATGAATAAAGCGGTCCTCAAGGTTGGCACGTGTAATGTTAGCGGTTCCCGTGCACTTAAAAGTGCATTGCAAGCCTTCAGAAATTCTAAGGCGTAGAACTTTCATTGTCATATACAACAAATACGTGCCAACATTTCAAAGGGGCGTAATTGCTTCTGTAAACAATGGCTTTAGCTATCGATTTCTCGCAAATAGAAGTCCATTCCTCCATATTAACAATGCTAGCTGGTAAAGGAAACATTCCTCTATCTGCTGGTGTCATTAAACTTCATGAGTAAGTTTTAATTCACGAGAAATCGACGGCTAAAGTCGTTGTTTACAAATACAATTACGCCCCTTTGAAATGTTGACACTGAAATGTTGTGGTTTGGCCACACGCCTGTCTTGACGACGAGTTTCACTGGAAGCCATCATGAAATATGTCATCCGAACCCCTGGCTTGAATTTCTGTAGATGGCATGTGACATATGGTAGGAAAAGCTATCTCGCCGTGCTCGTCATATATTAATGACAGATGAACCCTGTTTTGCGCCGGAGCGAACTCCAGGCATTTGTCCTCATTCCAAAGGAGCGTTTCCTGTTGCCCAAGCAGCAATTCTGTCTCATTATCCATGGCAATGGCTTGCAGCTCAATTTGAGGATCCACTGCAGGGGTTTCAAGACCATCTATGGCGATCTGATTAATTGTGATCCCGTAGCGGCGGTACAGCCGTGTCGTAATTTAATAAGAAAGCTAAGTTTTAACCGTAGTTTCCTTTATAAAGCCGGACAAGTACGACGACTTATGGAACAACATTCGAGCAAAAAGAAAATTATCAAATAACTATCATATGACACATGTGATTTCGTTTTAATTACTCAATTTGGTGTAAATTAAACCATTTCTGATCAAAATTGTTTTACTAGAACATCGTTGCTTGCTTTTTTTCAGAATTCATACAAGCACAACATCAGCAGCTCTTATTATGAGAAAAACTAAAATACATGCAGTGTCGTACGACAGAGCCTGTTGTATAACATTTTGGAGAGATAGTACGAAGGCCGCCATGTTTCACGCACAGTCTGACGTTTGTTTACGGGATATTTCATAGGAGAGAATAGCTACAGAGTCGCCGTCAACGCCAATTCTATCAAAAAGCGGATAAGTAGATTTTGCCTACGGATCCGTATTTCCACAAAAAATTGTAAAATCCGTAGATCTACGGAGATTTCCGTAGATCTGGCATCTCTATTGAGACGATGCCTACTTTGTTTACACAAGCTGCGGCTACACCACCCACTGCAGTTGCAAATCGGTATCGGCACATTACACCGTCGTCATCAGGCCGACCAAAGTGAACCATCCGTGTTCCGGCAAGACTGAACGATTATCAACTCTAGACTTGTGAAGCTTTTTGAAGAAACGAGAAGATGTACTATATTACTTTGATGTGCCCCTCGTTTGAATAACAATCTACTACTACTTATATGTTATACACTCTCGACACACACACCTACCTATCATTCTCTCGAACGCGATTGTTAAATTAGATCTTGCGCGATACGGATAGCTACGTGTAATAAGTTTAAATAAAAGTTATATCTTGATTAAATTCTTGTTTTATTTCGAAGAATAGAACAGTTTTAAATCTCGTCCATCGAAGGTTTCGGTCAACTCGGTGACCGAAAGGGTTCCATCGGATTGCTTCGCATGTAGCGATAAACACTGGATCACTCGTTGTCCAACTTTCGCTAAACTTCCGATTGACAAAAGCTGCAGCTTACCAACTTCAAGCGGCTCTGTAGTAACTGTCTAGAAAGAAATCATTTGGCTCGAGATTGTCCTTTCAAATTTCGGTGCAAGACTTGCTCCAAGAAACATCATTCACTGCGCCACCCTGGTTTTCCTCGTTCTGGTTCTGCTCCTACCCCAGTAGTGAATGACAACGAGGATGCACCTGTTCCATCAACATCGGGTGGTGCTTCGAACTCTGGTGGTTTGATTACTAGTGCGGCGCAGTTCGAAAAAGTAGTGTAAATATCTGTTCAGTATGATGCACATAAATGGAGCGTCACATATCATATAAGTTTACATTATATATCATGTAAAGTTCTGAGACATTTCATGCAATGTAGCAAATATTGTATACAAAAGCACATTGTTGTAAACAATATTGTTTATAAGTTGCTCGGTTGCGTGAAATGATATACAAGTCTACGTGAATGAATGTTTACATCACTATTAAAATTCAGATTTTTTATCTGTGTGGCGATGGGACACCAAAATCGCACGTTTTTCTGCAAACGATTCTGCTGAACGTCAAGGATATTTGGGGAAGGATTCATCTCGCAAGGGCACTTTTGGATTCTGGATCGCAAGCTAACCTGATGTCTGAAAATCTCTGCAAGTTACTCCGGTTACCAAGGCGAGACAGGAAAGTGGAAATTTCTGGTATAGGATGTAAACCCCTAGCTGCTCAGTGGGAAAAGGGATCAACAGGGTCGGAAGAGGAACAACGATACACCACTCTCGCTCATCAAACGGCTATCATGAAGAACTCACAACGTTGAGGAAGTATCCATAAATAGGGCAGTGGGATTAGCAATGGCAGATAATGGTATCATAATTTTTATGCTCAAAAGCCGCAGTGTAAAAACATTAATTAAATCTCGATTACTTTTTCGAAGGGACGTATCAGTTTTGTAAACAATACATTTGATCGTCGGTTTGGCGTAACTGGTAGCTCGTCCACACATACTAACACCACTAACAGGTAAGGGAAAATTTCCCCTATCTGATGATAGTGTTAGCTTGCGTGGATTCAATACACTATCAGTTTTGTTTCGGAATCCGATTACAATAAAATGGAAAGAAAATTGAAAAACCGTTATATGTATAGGGGAGAATGGTATACAACGCACCCCCTGGGCAGAACGCACCTGCTGACTTTCATTTGTGTTTTTCATGGCTTTTAAGTAACTTTTTTGCTGTCTTATCATGATTTCGTTGTCTAACCTTGCTGATCCAATATTTTTTGAAATAAGGTTTAGTTATGATATATATACTTATATATAAGTTAAGAACGAACCCTCTTGTACAACAACCAACCGCTTCATCGGTGCATCTCTATTATCATCATCACCGTCATCCATACCACTCGTCTTCTCTATGTTTAGGCATTTCTCCTTGATGAAGTACGTCTTGTTACCATTATGCAAAGCAACACTGGCTGGTGGATTCAAAATGTTATCTGATATTGGAAGAGGTTCTAGTAAAAATTCGGTGTACGTAGAGTTTTCTAATCTTGGAATTGAAACTATAAATATTATTTTTGAATTGTTATAATATGCTGATAAATCAAGAAACTCGTAGATAAAAAACAATAAACAATAGTTTTTGCTCTATGCTGTGTGGTCTAATATTTTGCTGTTCTAGGATATTTGAAACAAATACTAACTCTTCGACTGATAGTATTTGTTTTGGAATAATATTTACTTTAGCTAGTTGCACTGATTCAAACAGATCTTCAAGATGGGTCTTCAGGTTATCTAAGTTGTAATTAATCTTTATAATTTCACTGAATATTTTAAAATTTTTGTTGATTTCGTTGTCTAACCTTGCTGATCCAATATTTTTTGAAATAAGGTTTAGTTGTTTGTTCAACCAGTTAATTAAGAAGTTAATTCGATTTTGTAATAGTAAGTTAACATCCATACCAACAACAACAACAACAACAACGCCGATGACGACGACTAAGACTCAGCAATCGGCATAGTAGTCAGCACGATCACTAACCCGGACTCAAGTCCAAACATCAGCAATTCTTCCCCAGCAACACAAAGGTAGCTCAGTAACGAGCAAGGCATATTCCTACATCAGCAAATGGTCATCCGGCAGCCAACGATGTCACCAACCCTTGGACCTGCCAACGATCGAAGACACCTCAGCAGTTTCACCACCAACTAACGATGTCACCAACCCTTGGACCCGCCAACGACGGAAGACACCTCAGCAGTTTTGTCGCCTTTGCAACAGCAACACGGCGACCACGTTCCCTCTTTAAATTTATCTTACTCAGCTGATTGATAGGGCTTCGGTAGGTTTGGTTATAATATAATTCAATAAATCAGTTCAGTTGGTTTTAGACCTCAGTAGAGTTAACTAGTGTTTTTTTTTAAACTTAAGTCTGGATGACACATCCAAAAGTGGCGCAGTCGGCAGTCCTGGAGTGATTTAGATAAAGTATAGTGAAGTGCAGTACAAGTGATCAATCCGAAATCATCGGGGGATTACCGGAGAGCAAAGATTGAACCGAGCAGCACTTTGGACCTGACGAATGCCGGCGGTTTACCGGCTAAGGCGAGTCAACTTTAACTATTATTCACACCTGACCAGGAGTTCGAGGGAAAATCGGACAAAGAACCACCCGAGGGAACATCGGTAAATTAGACGTAAGTAATCTTAGCTTTTTTTTTATCTATTAAGTGAAATAACTTGGAGTGTCAATCGAACACGAATCTTTCAATTGATTTAACAAATATTAGTAAGTGAAATAACTTGGATTGTCAATCGAACACGAATCTTTCAATTGATTAAACAAATATTAGTGAGTGAACTTATTAGTTTATTGTGCCAACTGAATACCAATATTTCAATTTATTTAACCATAATTAGTGAGTGAATTATTTAATTAATAGTGAATATCAATCGTTGAAATTATTTGATAAACTTCGAGTAAGTGAAAATGGCTCAAAGATTTGATGAAAACCGCGATTTATTCCATATTCAAATTAACGAATTGGAAAATCAGGTACGCGAATTAATAGTTGGTATGCAGCAGCGCGACCAACGGATCGGGGAGTTAGAGGCGCACGCAGCGCATCCACAAATTGCTGCCCAAGAAGCCGAAAATTTAGCCGCCCACGCAGTTCCGATGCAACAACAAAATCCCGTGGAAAGTGCATTACGTGCGCTCCAAACACCACAAATTTTGCGGATTTTACCTGCTTTCGATGGTAATCCAATAAAACTCCACTCTTTTATTAGGTCCATCGACGACCTTATGCCCGAAATTGAAAGGGTAAGAGGCACACCAGATTTATTAAAGCTACGCCAAAAAGATAAGGAAATTGAAGACTTTTATAAAGAAATTCAATTTTGCTTATCATTAATGGTGAATCAACTAAACTTGAATGAGCAAAATAGAGACGTCAAAAACGCAAAAACACAATTCTATCAGGATATGGGCCTGAAAGTGTTTCTTGTTGGTTTGAACGAACCAATTGGGCAAATTAAAAGGGCACAATGTCCATCATCCTTGAAAGATGCTCTCAGAAGACGCCTTGAGGAGCGAAACTTCCATTATCATAAACAAAAACCCACCCCACCACCTATACCAGTACGAAATAAATTTCAAATAAAAAATAATAGTTTCAACCCATTTCCATATACCGTGCCGATTCAAATTTCGGACACTTAAACTCGAATTTCGGACACTTTTAAAAGTTGATTATCTCGGTCGAATATGATCCACATGTCTTGTAAATTTTAAATTTTTTTGACTAGTGCCCTCCACGATCATCTAACATTATTACTTTGTTTCTAACTGGATGTAATATTTAATTAAAAACGAAAGTGTCCGAAATTTGAATCGTCCGAAATTTGAATCGGAACGGTACGCCAAAGTTCCAACCTAATCCTTTTCCACATAATTCTTTCTATCCCAAAACCCCACAAACTAACCCTTTCCGATACACCCCACCGTTTGCCAACCCTAATAATTTCTACGGAGCGCAAACCCCCCAGCCAAACCCTTTCCAACGCGCTTTACCTCCAACCCAATCCAACCATCCCCCAAGACCCCAACAACCATCCCCATTAAACCCACCTTTTCCTCAACCCAATAACACAAACCGACCAAATTCCGGAACACATCGTTTCCAACGACCTACCCCAATGGAAGTAGATCACTCGATAAGAAGTCGACAGGTGAACTACATGAATCGTCCGCAATGGCATGAAATGCATTGGAATGAACCAGTAAATTTCTATAGTGAATATTCTGACCCTTCTTATTTCCAATATAACCCCATTTGTAATGATGACGAAAATCAGTACAACACCATCCATAATGATAACCAAAATGATTTTGGCACAGAACAAAACAATACATCAAACCCGGAAATTGATTGTATAAACACAGACAAACAGACATAACACATTGAATATTTCTCACTGTAAAACATCGTCGCTGAAACATTACCGCCATCTGTTGAGTACACTGTGGTGGGCACTACAATGAACAGATGGCGGTAGTGTGTAAACGTCAAACGCAAGGGAATTGACTATGTGCGCCACAGGTGGTGGTATTACCAACTACGATACTTTTAAATTGTCTGTTAAATGCTTGTTCGACGAACAAATTGCGAGTGTTATGTCTGTTTGTCTGTGGTATAAATTTTCAATCAGAGCCACAAGAAACACAAAACACATAGGTAATTACAATTTCTTACCGTACGTGACGATACCCACAACATTAGGCGAACTCAAGTTTTTTGTTGACACTGGTACCAACAAAAAATATTTAAACCCCGAAAAAATGAAATCGGAGGAAATAAAAAGCTGTATCCCAACCAAGGTTAAAAACATCAATGGACAACATAATATTGATAAATATGTTGAACTAGAAATATTCCAAAAACCATTAAAATTCTACGCCTTGAAATTCCATTCCTTCTTCGATGGATTAATTGGTTACGAATCTCTTGGAGATCTGGAAGCCGACATTTTAACAGCATCAAATACTTTAAAACTCCCAACATGTTCGATACAAATGCTTCGAAAATACCCAGATTCCTTTAACTGCAATCTGAACGCGTATGAAGAAATAACATTATCCTTAAAAACAAATGTATCCAATGGCGACTTTTACGTCGAGCACCCACTTCCTCTAACGGAAGAAGTAATGGTTCTCCCAGGACTCTACACAGCTGAAAACAATAAAGCTACAGTGCTTTTGAAGAACTGCTGTGAGGTCCCTGTCAAAATTAGTCCTCAAAGACTTATTTTTTCAGAACTTAATAATTTTGAAATCGTTTGCAACGTACCCAACTACGAACCAGGCTATATGTTTTCGAAAATACATCGATCGACGCGAGATTGAGAAGTCAACTTCGTACACACTAATCCAGCATTTAGTTGTTCGGTTTTTTTTGTACTGGGCTTACACGGTAAAACAAAAGATTTACTGAACATTCAGTTTAAATCAGGTGAATAACCGACGTTCTGCAAAACACAAACTGAACTTCGGTATCGTTTGATGCAAAATACTGAACACAGAATATTTATTTACTGAGTAAGTCGTTAATTTCCAAATTTTCGTGATTTCACGAAAAGTCAGCAAAAATAATTACTGCACCCAAAGTAGTCTTTATTTTTTTACCAACTGGTCAGCAAAATAGCCACCTTGTTCTACCGACCACGAATTGTAAAACTCTAACCTGTCAATTTTATTCCCGCCGCCATTTTAGCTACAGTAAAATCCGGGAGCAAGTGTTTAATCGCGCGGTTTTGTTAAAATTTGAATTATATCATGACGGAACTGAGAAAGCTCGACAGCGAAATTGAAGTACTATTTCGTTAGTACCAACAATTATTGTTTACTCTTTTTGCAGTTCCTTGATCTCCAACAAATTTTGATTAACAAAATGGATGTTTGCATTGAAGGCTTTCACTGTCGACGCGCTATTCCGGGGTACGTCAAGGGATTAAGTCGTCATATTAATTGGCATATTATAAACGGTGAATTGCACCAGGATTCATGCTTTTATGACTGCAAATTCACTACTTTTAATATAACTGGGTAACACGGTATAATAATGAAACAAATAACTGTCTTTTCAGTTAAATTGCAGCAAAGTAAACAAAAAGAAAATACTGGGTTTTCCAGTATACGCAACTCGAACCAATTACTGAATGAACAGTTATTTTTGACAGATTGACTTTACGGACAGTTCGGTAATGCAAATTATTTCTGTGATGACTACTGGGCGATCCGCAATTCAAAAACCCAGTAAAATTTTACTGACTCCAGTAATCTAAAGCTAGTGTGTATAGATCACCTAAACGCAGAGGAGAAACGGAAATTAATTAATTTAATTTCTAAATTTCCTAGCGTATTCTATTTGGAAGGTGACGATCTTACATTTACGAATGTTATTAAGCACCGAATCGAAACCAATAATGAACTCCCAGTTCATTCGAAAAGCTACAGGTACCCTTACTGTCACAAGGAAGAGGTACAGAAACAAATAACCAAAATGCTTTCACAAGGTATAATCCGTCCCAGCACATCTCCTTGGTGCTCTCCAATATGGATTGTGTCAAAGAAATTGGATGCTTCAGGACAACAAAAATGGCGCTTGGTCGTAGACTATAGGAAGCTCAATGAGAAAACTATAGACGACAAGTACCCACTCCCAAATATTACGGAAATATTGGACAAACATGGAAAATGCCAATATTTCACAACTTTGGATCTTGCATCTGGCTTCCACCAGATTGAAGTCCATGCAAATGATATTCAAAAAACAGCCTTTTCTGTAGAACAGTGGGTAATGGATAACGTACTTCGCGAATTTATCGGGAAATGTTGTCTCGTCTATATTTTTTTTTTTTTAATAATTCGTTTATTTTTCCAGGCTCATTTGCTGTAGCTTTGCGGAGCCGAACTAGGCGACACTCTGATGAAAAAGACAAACATGGGGGTACACCGATGGGTAGCTAACAACTTGGGAGAACACAAGATGACACTAACTTCTAAATCCTCAAATCTATCCGTTTTAAAAACACATAAATTAAATTCAAATAGTCAAGGTCTCGGCTCGCCAAGACATCTCTAACGGGTATCGCGGGTTGTTTTCCTCGGGCCCTGAGGGATGTGGATAACTCAGATCTGGCAACACGGTGTAAGGTACACGACCAAACAACATGCTCGATATCGTGATAACCACTGCCACACGCACATAAATTGCTGCCTGAGAGCCCAATTCGATAGAAGTGCGAGTCTAACGAGCAGTGATTGGACATAAGCCTTGATATAACGCGTATAAAGTCGCGGCTCATGTCCAACCCTTTGAACCATGTTTTGTTCGACACCTGTGGGAGAATAGAATGTAACCATCTTCCCAATTCACCATCATTCCATTTTTGTTGCCAACTGATGATGACTTGCTGGCGAGCAATGGAGAAAAATTCGTTGAAGGCGATTTGTCGCTCAAAAATATCGCCTTCCATAGCGCCCACCTTAGCCAAGAGTCCGCTTTCTCATTACCCGGAATTGAGCAATGAGAAGGGACCCAAGCTAAGGTGATAGCACAGAACAGAAGGAGAAGTGCAAACAAATCGGTGAAACAAAAATGGTTCGTTTTTCTGCTCAACAAGCGATGTGTTGTGGTAGCGTTCCACACGGACTTTCTATGTGCACTCACACTATCATAGCATGCTGCCTATCTTAACTGCAGGCAGAAGATGCGCTAGTGTTCGCAAATGACTAGTGGAGCCACTTTCTGATCCGAAGTTCCACTCCTGTGGTGATAGTATAGGAGCAGTTAGATAAAGCACTCAGTTTAGTTCGTATTTCAGGCAGGAAATACGAGGAGTGCTTCATCGGCCTCATTGAACGAATAGCCTCCAATGAGCTAAGACTATCCGTAAAAATGAAATAATGGTCAGAAGGTAGTGAGGCAATTCGCTCTACTGCGTAAAATATAGCTGCGAGTTCCGCAACGTATACGGAGCATGGTTTCTGCAGTTTATAGGAGGCGCTATGAAATTGAATAAATACACCAAATCCAGTGGAAGCATTTATGGTTGACCCATCTGTGAAAAATCTTTTATCGTTACTTACATGGTGGTACTTGATTGCAAAAATTGAGGGAACAACCATCGACCGATGGTGATCTGGTATTCCATGGATTTCATGGTCAGATCAAAATTTATAGAGGAACTATAGAAGGCTTGAAAGCAATCACGATTGGAGATTAATGAAGAAGGACCAACCTCCAGCGTCATGTACTCATAGTACAAACTCATGAATCTTGTTTGAGGATTTTGGTCGAGCAGCTTCTCAAAGTGTTCTATTACCAAAGGATTCAATACTTCACAACGGATGAGGAACCGGAAAGACAGCTCAGCGAAACGATCTGTCAGTGGGAGAACACCCGCGAGTACTTCGAGGCTCATCGTATGCGTCGAGTGCATACAGCCAAGCGCGATTCGGAGGCAACGGTATTGAACTCGTTGCAGCTTCAAGATATGTGTTTTCGCCGCGGATTGAAAGCAGAACCCGTAAAAAAAAGAACCGTAGAGGTACAATGAAATGTATTGTAACCATACAATAGAGTTTATGGTATTTACGATAAATCGTATTCTCCACAACGATAAAATAACAATAGAATGTATTGTTTCTACAATAGAAGCTATGGTAAATGGGGGAATATACAATAGATTAAGGGGGTCGTTATGTATCTTAACCATACGAAAAATCACTTTTTCCCGAACAAACTTGAACCATTTACCATTAATTGTATTGTTGTTCTATTGTTGAAAACTCTTACTATATGGGACGTATTGTACATCTATTGTAATAACAATATGTTAAAACTTCGTGTACTATATACACACAATAAGATCGATTGTTGGCAATAGATTTACTTGTAACTGTATTTTATTTTATGGTAATTGTATGGTTATTTTTTTCCGGGAAGCTACCGTACTCTAGAACCGACAAGATGGTTGTTCGATACAACCTGATAAGATCTTCCGGGTGTGCTCCCCACCAAGTTCCGGTAATTATACGAAGAAAATTGATTCTTTGTTGGCATTTTTGTTTTAGATACGCAATATGTTTTCCCCATGTGCATTTGGAATCGACCCAGACACCTAAATACTTGAAAGATATACTTTGAGTGATTGTTCTACCCTTTAGTTGAAGCTGTAACTGTGCAGGATGATGCTTCCTAGAAAAAACAACCAACTCAGTTTTCTCCGGAGAGAATTCGATACCCAGCTTCATAGCCCAAGTAGACAAATTGTCTAAGGTATCTTGCAATGGTCCTTGCAGGTCCGGTGCACTTGGCCCTATAACGGACACAACGCCGTCATCTGCAAGCTGCCTTAGCGAGCAATTTTCATCAAGACAACCATCAATGTCTTTAACGTAAAAATTATAAAGAAGGGGGCTTAAACATGAGCCCTGGGGGAGACCCATGTAACTAATTCGTGAAGTTGTCGAGTTTCCATGAGAAAAGCTCATATATTTCTCAGACAACAAGTTGCTCAAATAGTTGTTCACAATTGGTGAAAGCCCACTATCGTGGAGTTTATCCGAAAGGACATCGATACAAACAGAATCAAAAGCCCCGTTAATGTCCAAGAAAACTGAACCCATTTGCTGTTTTTGCGCATAGGCAAGTTGAATATCAGTTGAAAGCAACGCAAGACAGTCGCTCGTTCCTTTGCCTCTCCGAAATCCAAATTGCGTATCTGAAAGTAAACCATTCGACTCGACCCATTTGTCTAGACGAAAAAGAATCATTTTCTCCAACAATTTCCGTATACAGGACAGTATCGCGATGGGACGGTACGAGTTATAATCCGACGCGGGTTTACCGGGTTTTCGAATGGCGATAACTCTTACTTGCCTCCAATCATCCGGAACAATGTTGTGCTCCAGAAATTGATTGAATAAGTTCAACAAGCGTCTCTTCGCGACGTCTGGGAGATTTTTGAGCAAGTTGAACTTGATTCTATTTATTCCTGGAGCTGAGTTGTTACATGAGAGGAGAGCAAGTGAGAATTCCACCATCGAAAACGGAGAATCTATTTCGTTACTACCCGACGGACTATCACGAACGTTGGTTTGAACCGACACCGAATCCGGGCAAACTTTCTGCGCGAAGCTGAATATCCAACTGTCTGAGTACTCCTTGTCTTCGTTGACCGGTGATGACGCGTTGCGCATTCTCCTGCCGACATTCCAGAGTGTTCTCATGGAAGTCTCTCTCGACAAACCATCGACGAACCGACGCCAGTAACCGCGTTTTTTGGCTTTAATCAAGCCCTTAAAAGTTTTCTCGAGGTCGGTGTACCGCTCGAAATCCTCGACCTTTCCGTGTTTGCGGAAGCGTTTAAACGCGGCGGACTTCTCGCTGTTCGCGTCGGTACAATCCTTATCCCACCACGGAGTGAGAGGTCGTTTGCGAACGAAAACACCCGGAACGCGTTTCGCCTGTGCTTGAAGAGCGCAGTCAACGATAAGTCGCGATAAAAAGGAGTACTCATCCAGCGGAGGGAGTATCTCAACCGAATCAGTACCACCGAGAACCGCGGACGCAAATTTTTGCCAGTCGATGTTTTTCGTGAGGTCGTACGCGATGTCAACCGAGCGAGTGGAAGATGAACCATTGGTAATAGAAATTTTGATTGCCAAGTGGTCACTACCGTAGTGATCTTGAATTACTTTCCACGAGCAATCCAACGATAGTGAACTCGAACTGAGGGAGAGGTCTAATCTACTTTCTCTTGCTGGAGGTTTGGCCACTCGTGTTACTTCCCCAGTGTTTAGAATTGTCATATTGAAGTTATCGCAAAGGTCGTATATCAGGGTTGAGCGGTTGTCATCGTACAGTTCCCCCCAGCCTGTACCGTGGGAGTTAAAATCTCCTAAGATCAACCGAGGCTCAGATAAAGCTGAGCAGATATCTGAGAGACCTTGGCGAGAAATCGCAGTTCTTGAAGGAAGATATACTGAGGCAATACTGAGGCTTTTACCTCGAATATTTACCTGACATGCGACAACTTCAATGCCTGTCACGGAAGGCAGATCGATTCTATGAAAGGAATGGAGCTTATTAATCCCGAGATGCACCCCTCCATACGAATCTGCTCGATCAAGGCAAATAATGTTAAAATCGTGGAAAGGGAGATCGGTGTCTGAAGAAAGCCATGTTTCACAAAGAGCAAATGCATCACAAAGTGAGTTGTGAACTAAAAATTTGAATGTGTCAAGTTTCGGTATAAGACTTCTACAGTTCCACTGAAGAACAGAGAGCATATCCCCGACCTCATTCGGAAAATTATCCATCAAAGGATATGATCGATGCAAGGAAGGACCACCTAGAAGCAAGTTGCTTCAAAAGAGTTTTCACGAATGGAAGCACTAAATTAATAATGTTCCGAGTTGAGTCAGAGACGTTGAATATATTGAAGATGCTCTCCACAATTCCAGAAAACGTGAACATGGCATCATGTTCTTGCTGATTATTCAGCTGTTTTTCTGGCTGAAAAACTGGGATATCTGGGGTTTTAGATGATCCCGGAAGTGGCGGAAAGTCCTTGTTAAAATTACAAGATTTAAATCCCGGTGGTGGGGGTTTCGGTACATTTCCGCTACCTCTTAAATTTGTCAAGGTAGGTTGGGAGTCCATACGAGAGGTCTTACGCGGATTTTGAGTGACGTTTTTTTTTTAATCGCTTTCTCGTGTTGCCTTTAAAGACAAAGGGACTACCTTCACCAACCTCTGAGTCAGAGCCTTGATCATCATCTGGTTTGGGAAGATGAAGCGGTGTTTTTTAAGAGTTCTGCAAGTGACCTCTTGGAGCGAGCTTGCAAAGACCGCTTAAGTTTTTCTCCCTGCTGTTTGTATTTCGGGCAATCAACCAAAGCATGCAGAGTATCCTTGCAGTAAACACATTTTGGGGTAGCCCGGCAAGGACCATCTGCATGCAGCTCGCCGCATTGATCGCAGCTCGGTTTGTTAGAGCAGAAGTCAGCGGTGTGACCAAGTTGCTTGCATTTTGAGCAGTTCATTACCCGCGGTACAAACAAGCGTACAGGCAGTCGAACCTTCCCAATTACGACGTAGTCAGGTAGCGCCGATCCTGAAAAGGTCACACGGAACGAGTCTGACAGAGAGTACGTTTTTTTCGTGCCAATGAGAGACACTGATTGCATTTGGATGCAATCCAGAATCTTCACTTTCGGAAGGGCACGGTTTTTAAAAATACAGAAGGATTCGGCATGAAGGAAATCTTCGCAAGTTAGACTTGCTTCGGTGACCACTCCTTCGATTTCTACGTCGCAACTGGGGATGTAGACTCGATATTCCATCGTAAAAAGCTCATAGGCAACAATCCGGTTTGCCTGTTTCAGGTCATCAACGGTAACGCGCAGTTTGTTTGGCGTCACCTTAAATATATCGGTTACGGCCGAAAAATGTTTTGTCAGATCCTTCGAAATCCGAGAAATATTCAAAGGTTTTTGTTTGGGCCGGAAAAAAACAACCCACGGACCTTTTGAGCCGCTTGGGTAAGCTTTATGGCGGGGGGTCGCAGAAATTTTTAAGGGAACGGTTGGAGTAGGCGGAACAGGTGGACGAGGGGGCGATGGTGGAGAAGGGGGGCAGGGGGGCAGGGGGTGCAGGAGGCTGTTGTTTAGACATCACCTTTGGGTAAGCTCCAGTGCTCGTTTTGGGGTACGAAGTAGAGTCCCCTGAGGCACAGACAAACAGACGTAACTCTTCATTGTGTATCTTCGTTCATGCATTTAACGGTTGATTTGAATATTATCAGTTCCGCGAACTACTCGCCGCAGCGCTGGCATCGGATCACTTTGACGTTTCTATATATTCTATAGAAATTTTATGCAATATTGTTTACAAGTTAGCGAGCAAGCTTGTTTTCCGCGAGAAGCCAGATAGATGTCGTTACTGAGGTTATATGTTTTGAGATACTATGTTTTCAAGAACAAGTTTTTCAAAGAGTTACGTCTGTTTGTCTGTGCCTGAGGTATCCATTTTCTCTTCAGTGAGAAGCAGATTTTCGAATGATGGAGATTCAACAGACTCATCATCGGAGATATCTGCTAGCGAAATACCCCCGCCATCATTTGTTTCATCCATTGCGGGGTCTTAAGTACCTCCGCAACAGATTTCGACATAAACAAGAAGAAAAAAAATATGCGTAAGGAAAACAAAAAAAAAATAAATAAAAAATAAAATAATAATAAAAAAAATATATTTCAGAAAAAAAAACTTATGCAGAAATATAACGGTAAAAATAATACTTAATCCAACAAAGCAAAAAAAATGTGCCAGGAAAGTTAATCAACACTATAGGGAGATTAATCAGACTGCAAAAAAACAGTAAGTTAAAAAAAAAACTAAAAAAAATGAAACCTTTTTCAGGAAAAACAAAAAGGTGTCAGAAAAGTTAATCAACGCTGTATGGAGATTAATCAGGTTGCGGAGAACGGAAGATAACCGTTTGTTACTTAACTCTCCACACAAGCGCACGGAGTGTGGCTGATGACGATGATCTACTGATGTGAGGATGGTGGTGATGATCGTTCTATTGTTGCCCTCGAGTGTTTTCAACAAAGCACCGGCTGGTGAACTCGATGACCTTGATGTTGCAGTGGCGTTATGCGATGAAATTTGTTGGCTAAAGATGAACAGCTCATCTGCCAGACTCGGCCGGAAATGACTGCTTCCTTTCTCGAACGGTTGTGCGGCAAATGCAATTCCGCGATGCTCACTACACTTGTGTATACTATAACACCACTCAGTGTGAAAGCGGATTGAAAAAAAACCTCAATAGGGAAAAAACTAGTACTGATAACGGAGTGCAAGCAACACTAGACCGAAATAGTCGAACGTTCGATGCGGAATCTCTCGTCTATATGGACGATATCATCATTTTCTCGGTCTCCCTTCAAGAACACATTGAAAATCTGACAAAAATTTTCACTGCATTAGAAAAGGTAAATCTTAAAATACAGCTAGATAAAAGCGAATTTTTGGAAAAAGAAGTCGCTTTTCTAGGTCATATTGTTACGGATAATGGCGTTAAGCCCAATCCAAGCAAAATCGAAGCCATACAAAGCTGGCCTATTCCAAAGAATCAGAAAGAACTCAGAGGCTTTCTTGGTATTTTGGGATATTACAGGCGCTTCGTTCGTGACTTTGCAAAAATCACGGAACCCCTTACCGCCCAACTTAGAAAAGGCGAGAATGTCGAACATACACCACAATTTTTAAAAACATTCAACACATGTAAAAACCTTTTGACACATAGTGACATCCTACAATACCCGGATTTTGAGAAACCTTTATATTGACTATGGATGCCAGCAATTTTGCTTTGGGAGCCGTACTGTCTCAAGGACCTATAGTACAAGATAGGCCCCGGTAGCGTATGCGTCCCGAAAATTAACAAAAACAGAGGAACGATATTCGGCCATAGAAAAAGAGCTATTGGCAATCGTGTGGTTAACACAATATTTCAGACCCTATCTTTCTGGTAGACGGTTTACGTTGTACACTGACCATCAACCGCTAACATACGCGCTAAACCTCAAAACTCCAAATACAAAGCTCGTAAAATGGCGTCTACAGCTTTTAGAATATGATTTCGAAATAAAACATAGTCCCGGCAAACAAAATGTTGTAGCCGATGCTCTATCAAGAATATCTCACGAACTGAACTTGAATGAAGATGATTCCAACTCAGACGGAGCTACAGTACACTCAGCTGACACTGATGACTCCGAATTTATTCAATGTATGTATGTATGTATGTATGTAAAGGATACCACTCATTGTTGCAAGGCACAGCCATTAGACAGTGGATCATCCTCCAAGTATGACTTGATCATGTACGATACCTGGTTGTATTCAATTTACCATTGTAAGAAGGGCCAAAAACGGAGGGGCGGACCCGTAAGCAGATACACTTACGCGCAATCCGCGGGATCAGGAGAATCACCTTCCAATGATAAAATCCTACAACCCGATGTAGAACAAGCCATCATACGAGGGAACGTCCCAATGAGTGGGGAGAAGAGCCCGCCGTCAATTCACGAAATGTTAATGACAGGGAGTTGGCAATTCCACTCTCCCCATCCAAATCGCTTCAATCCGGTGCCCTGGTGGTCCCATCCCTCCCCTTTGCATTTAATATCTGTATATATATATATATATATATATATATTTATATCGGCATTTCCCGTTAGATTTTGTCAACACAATTTTGACTTCTTAGCTTTTCAAAATCTTTAATAAATGCAAATTTTATCATCTGACCTATTCCGCGAGTCGTGCGAATCTCGACCACCAATGAGTCAACAAAAGTCACGCACTAGTGGGGTGACTCTCCATGCAATCAAATGAAGAGTCACCTCACACGAGGCGACCACCGTCACCCTACTAGCGACAGAGAGCCATACTACTCGCAGAACAGGCCTGCAGGTGACGTTTAAAACTCCACAATTTTACTGAAAATCTAAGAAAATTTTAAATATAACTGCAGAGCACAAACAGTTTAAATATACTGAGGACGTGTTGCCAAAATCGAACGGATACTTTATATGTTTATTAATTTATCTTACCTTGATGGACCAACTACTTACCTGTCCTTAATGGTCATAAGCTCCAATCGGTATTTCAACTCCGAATTTATTCAATGTACCGAAAAACCCATAAACCTTTTTCACAACCAAATAATATTGAAAATCGATCCTAATGAATCCGAAACGTATGAGGAAATATTTCCTCGCGTGTATCGGCGGACAATAACGAAAGTTACTTTCGGTGTTCCATCACTGATTCGAATTTTTAAGGAATACATGGACCCGAGAAGATCTAATTGTATATTATGCCCAGAATCAGTAATACAATCTTTACAGATTGTCTTCAAAAATTATTTCAGTCGATGTAAGACATTTAAAATTTATATTTCTCAAAAGCTTTTAATCGATTTACAAGACGTAGAGGAACAAAACTCAATAATAGAAGATACTCATGAGTCTTCTCATAGAGGTATTCGCGAGAATCTCGAGGAAATAAGAAGAAGATTATTTTTCCCAAACATGAAACAAAAAATTAGAAAATTTATAATTCTATGCGAAATGTGTAATAGGGCAAAGTACGAAAGGAAGCCCTACAGAATTAAACTCGGAGAAACGCCGATCCCCAAACAACCCCTCGAAATTATTCATATAGATATTTACATCGCCCAACCCAAAATTTTCCTTTCCGTGGTTGACAAATTCTCTAGATTTGGCACCTTACTTCCAATAAAGTCTAGATCCATTCCTGACGTTCGCAAAGCGATTCTCAAATACATCACCCTGTATGGCACCCCGTCAATGATTGTCTCTGACAACGAACCTGCCATAAAATCTATAGAAGTAAGAGGATTGCTTTCAGATTTGAATATACAGCAGTATTTCACCCCTTCAAACCATAGCCAAATGAATGGAATAGTAGAAAGATTCCATTCCACCATAACTGAAATTTTCAATTCCAACAAACATAAATACGGAGAATTATCAAACAAAGAGAAATTTCTAATTGCATGTACTCTTTATAATAATAGTATCCATACAGCTACCAACCTTAAACCCCGCGAAATCTTTTATGGAATCAAAACTGGAGAAGAGCGACCTCTGAATATAGATAACATGATCCAGCTAAGGGACAAGTCTTCGACCAAAGCAACGAAGAAAGAGAGGACTATTAAATTTGCTAGGGACAGGAATAAAAGGAATAACCGGGAATATAATGATTTCGAAGAAATTTCCAAAAGAATTTCTGATTTACAAATTAATAATAAAATCCTTATTAACGAAAATAATGAGCAACTTAAAATTAACTTACTATTACAAATCGAATTAACTTCTTAATTAACCGGTTGAACAAACAACTTAACCTTATTTCAAAAAATATTGTATCAGCAAGGTTAGACAACGAAATCAACAAAAAATTTAAAATATTCTGGGAAATTATAAAGATCAATTACAACTTAGATAACCTGAAGACCCATCTTGAAGATCTGTTTGAATCAGTGCAACTAGCTAAAGTAAATATTATTCCAAAACAAATACTATCAGTCGAAGAGTTAGGATTTGTTTCAAATATCCTAGAACAGCAAAATATTAGACCACACAGCATAGAGCAAAAACTATTGTTTATTGTTTTTTATCAACGAGTTTCTTGATTTATCAGCATATTATAACAATTCAAAAATAATATTTATAGTTTCAATTCCAAGATTAGAAAACTCTACGTACACCGAATTTTTACTAGA